>NW_026042422.1:0-269050 GCF_023856365.1 Brienomyrus brachyistius | reverse complement strand
CGCCATGTAGCTACCCCCCCTCCAACCCCCCCCAGAGCACCGAGTAAAACATGATATTGAGGAAGTCCGTCCACTGCGGACGCCTCCTCTCCATAGGGGATGGTGGTGTGCGTTTAGGATGGTGGGAATTTGCAACCTCTTCCGACTCCGACCTTGCCATGTGGAGTTTTGGGTTGGTGGGGAGAGCTGACCCTCTTGGGCACACCCGTACTGGTCACCACACCTGCTGCATCGTCAACAAGATCCCCATCTGAAGACAGCTGCGGGGCATTTAATCTCGAATTCCGACACCGGCGTGGCAGGGAAAGGGAGCTACTGTACATGGAAACAGGTTTCATGTTTATATTTCTACGCTTCTGACAGACCCAGGCGGAGTGAGGGGGACGATCATTCTGGAAGACAGAGAGGAGGGTTTATTGTGGCTATCCCAGGTAATACAAGCGTTTAGGAGAGCAAAGTAACAACGAAAAACTAATGATTTAAACCACGAGCAGAAAAGTAATAAAATTAATCATGTAATCATGATATTCGAGTCTGTGTCACCATCGTGGATACAGTGGGGGGTTGAGCCTCCATGAGACACACACGTACAAGCCAGACAGCCCCCCCCCCCCCCTACCCAATCCCAGTTGTCAGATGTTCCCCCCTGCTCCGTATGACTGGTGCAGACAATCCTGTTTCGCCTCCTGCTCACATCGATCGAAATGAGCTTGTATCCCGACACGCCAATGAGAGGCTGCCGGGGGAGGGGGGGGGGGGGGGAGTGTTGTGGGTATCATCATGGTATCATCTGACAGCTTAGTGTTTACCAACCCTGTGTTTCGGGTCACTGTAAGGGGCTCTGGATCCCTCTGCGCACCGTGTGAAAATCTCAGATTGAACTCAGATTGAAATCTGCTGACCCTATAGATCCCGCACGAGATGCCGGACAAAGCAGATTCCCACAGAACCCCACAGAAAACGCCAGAATTTCACTCAACCGTGAAGTAAGTTCGAATGAGAGTACGACTTCACAAAATCAATGAAGGACGGTTAAGAACCACATAGAGTGAGGAGAAAAGCGCCGTGAAGATCCCAACACACCTTCAGAACCTTCTCCCACAATCGGGGGTCCTACAGGCAGCATTAAACGCAGCTATTAATCATAAGAACGACCTTTTCGGAAACAGACAGCATCTAATATGGGTCCTTCCTCCTCTGTCTGTCTTCCAGGTGTTTAAACTTTGTTATTCAGTAATCAGCAGGGTCACTAACAAAGGGGCAAAGTGCCCCCCTGACAGATACTCTTCCAGCTGACGCTGGGAATTTCCTGATATTACAGTTACTTTTAACACCCCCCCCCCGCTCCCCCCACAACCTGCTGAGTGCGTCAGCGACGGCAAACCCGTGCGGATGAGTAACCGCTGTAATGCCTCGTTTGGCCCGAAATGCCGCGCTTTTGCTAAATTACTTATTACCTATTAGGCAAAACAAGTATGAAAAGCCGCTTCTATTTTCACGGCATGGAAGAGCTCGAAATTCGGAAAAATACGATCATCGACGGGCGGTTATTACACACGGGGGTTTGGGGATGGGGTACCCCCGGACCCCCTAACTTGTTATTTTTTCTATGTATATAATACTGTCTGCACATTATTCTGGAACCACCTGCTTTATTGCCTCAAATCAAATGTTTCCTGTTGGGATTCTGCCATCATGGTTTTAAAATTGCTGTATTAGAAGAGACGTCCACAAAATTTGCAGCATGATGACAAAGATATCTGTCAGAGGCCACTGCGGGCCGGTTGGGCAACAGGTCAAAAGTCACCCGCTGGCAGAGAACGGTGCGGAAAATAAGCGCGTGACAGTCTGGTGCTCAGTGCGTGCAGGTTTTTTTAAGACGAGTCAGTGGATTTACGGAGATGAACCTCGCCATCGGTTGCGGGTTTGGCATGTTTGTGGGACACTGTGCCTTTTCGCACATATGCACATGGGGAAGGGGTGCGTGCGTGTGTAATACCACCCCCGCTGAGCGAGCGGCTTCCTAATCTCCCCCCCTGTTCCCACGACGTGGGCGGGGCGTGCTGCCAGCCGACAGGGCAAACCCCGGAGAGCACCAAGGCGATCTTGCGGGAACGACCTTGTCCGTTTATCTCCACTCTGCAGTCCAGTCACATCCCTCCAGAGGATTCCCCCACCCCCAAACATGCCCCCTACCACGCCCATCCCATGGCAGGCTGCTGCTGCTCCGTTAGCGTGCTAACGTGTGCTAGATAATGCTGCGGTGGGGGGATGGGTCCAGCATATCTCATAATCCCCCCCCCCGGAGGTGAGTGGCTGGAGGGTTCTCGACCTTGGCTCCCAGCACGACGAGCGACGGAGGTGGCGGTGGGGGGGGGGGTAGAGGCGGGCCGGCTCGCATGCTAATCATACGTCGGCAGGAGCTCTGAAGGAAAGGTATGCAATTACACATTAGCGTGTTGGCGGGTAAAGTCAGCATGGTGCTGGCCGAGGCTGGGGCACAGGAGTGTGTGCGTGTGTGTGTGCGTGTGTGTGCGTGTGTGTGTGCGTGCGTGTGTGTGTGCGTGCGTGTGTGTGTGCGTGCGTGTGTGTGTGCGTGCGTGTGCCGCTCACACCCTTCCGCTGTGTCACGTCTCTAAGGCCCACATTCTGCTAACACAGAAAGCCAAATTGCTCCTGAAGCTCCCTCCTCTAATTCCGGAGTCCAGATCCCACTGGTTCCCCGCGACCGCACTGGAGTCCACCGGCACCAAAACAACAAACCCATGAGTCTGACCCCCCTCCCCCAAAACACTGTGACCGCCAGGTACACCCAACCTCACCCTGCACCCCCCCACCCCCAAAGCCCTCGGTGCTGGAATATTCTCCGGAATACCAAGCGGAGACCCTCTGCAGGATGAGCAGCCTCCCAGGGTTGCCTCGAGTTCTTAAATCAGTCGGGGGGGGTCAGACAGTAGGATTTGGGAGATATGAAGGGATGCTGAATGTGTCTCCCCAGTGGAGTGATGAAGCAGACGGAGGACCAGCTCACATCCATGGCTCTGTGTCCTTCTTCCCCTTCTCAGAGTTTGCTTGTTTTCACATCCCGTCAGGCTCCTCCCTACTTAACTCGCCGGTGTCTGTTCCCATCTGGATATAAACGGGGCCCTAAACTCTGTGGAGTCTGGTGTCAGTTTAGTAACAGGATCTCTCATTGGTCCCGTTAGACAAAGCGTACACACACACACACACACACACACACACACACACACACACACACACACACACACACACACACACACACACACACACACACACACAAACACACACACACACACACACACACACACACACACACACACACACACACACACACACACACACACTGCTCCCTCCCTCTACGCTAATCAATGCCCCATTGGTGTCAGCCACACTTCTGCACAAAGGCATCTCAGAACATTGTTAACGAGATTGGTTAATTTTTTTTCTTCATGTAATCTTCACCCTGCAGCAGGTTTAAGGTCTAAAGATCACCTGAGGCAGGCTGGGGGGGCTCTGTTTGGGGGCATGACAGAGGGAGACGCATGGCCCTTCTCTAAACAACCTCGGGCATGTTTGGAGGCAGAACATGTGCTGGATAAAGCACACACTGCCTCCCTTCTGCATGCCCCCTCCCTCCGCACCTGAACTTGAGAGCCCTCGATGGGCATCCGACTGGAAAAAGGTATCACCGACGCCTCGCCAGAGAGGGAGACGGAAACAGTTTGCGCTAATTAAGCAGCTCGTTGCACCGCCAGGCAAACCCGCAGAAACCCCTTTGTCTCCCGTGCCTCTCCCGGTTTCTCGTTCCCTCCAATTAATAACGGCCCCCTTCAGGCATCCGGAGTCTCCATAGCAACCCTGCTTAGCAGTCGGCGCTGGATGTGAGTCGTCA
Source organism: Brienomyrus brachyistius (assembly GCF_023856365.1). Taxonomy (NCBI): domain Eukaryota; kingdom Metazoa; phylum Chordata; class Actinopteri; order Osteoglossiformes; family Mormyridae; genus Brienomyrus; species Brienomyrus brachyistius. The sequence goes on along the minus strand of NW_026042422.1, from coordinate 265,137 downwards.
TGGCAACGCAGGCCGAAGCCCGAGCTGTGGTCGATGTTTTGTCTGCGCAGTCTGGGTCCCCCTACCCTGTCCAGTGTCCTAAGTGAGGGCTACACTGACTGGTGCAGAGGTCCTCGAGGTCAGTAGCCAGCTGGGCCTGGTGGTGAAACACTGCTTCTCTGAGGACGGCTGGCATCACATTTCAGAAACTTCCCAGAATCCTACAGATTCAAACACACGGCAATGCTTTCAAGGTGTCTTCATAGTCCATGTCTGCGCCATCCCCACCCCCCTTTTCACCTGCACAAGCTCTCAGGCAATCCTGTTTACTTCTGGGATTGAGCAAGGATCACTAGAACTTCAGAAGGAAGCTTCCAGGAAGATCGGCCTTGGAACTGTCACGCAGACCCATTGGAAGGTCTTGTGTGATAACCAGAGCGTGCCAGGGTACCGGTTCGGTCCACACCAGGCTGCAGTGCCGCTTCTGAGCAGGACCATGCCATCGGGCTGCTTTCAGAGTTGCTCATCTGAAAGCGTCGACTTCTGAAAACACCACGGTGACCCAAATGCGACGAGACGGACGGCCCAGGGGGGGTGTGGGGTATTTCACAGCTGCTAACGACGTGCCAAGCGCCTCAGTCAGGCCGCCCTCCCCGTCAGCCTTAACGAGCTAGAATCCGGCAGTGGCTCTGGTCATTAACCGAAGCACATGTCCTTCTAAAGCCCTGGACCAGAACCATCAACACGGGCTCAGTACAATCCCAGAGAGGATGTACATAAACAGCACGAGTCCAGTTTGTTCTACACATGAACTAAAATATGGGAATAATTAGCATCTGGATGAGGATGATGTCTGCAGTTATCACTGTTCCCAAAACAACAGCGAAAGGGATGTGGGGGGGCATGTCCACTGTAATAACCTACCTCTATTATGTTATAAACAGGTTTTCTGTGTTAATAGCCCCGCCCTGGATCCCTCATCCTGTAGCTTCGTGTTGTTTCTCGTAGATCAGACTTGTAAGAGCACAAATAAACGATCGCTGGGGGTGGTGCTGATGCTATACCCGAGATATCGGCGGTTCAAATCCCAGCAGATTTCTTTTGCACTTCTAACAGGAAGACTGCAGTTTACTGGTGTAGAAATGCGAGAAAAGTGTGCAAGAACGCAAAATAATGCAATATAAAGGCAGATTAAATGATTTTCTAAGTGGCTGAGTCAATAACTGTACTGCACACTGTCTCTGTTACTGAGCGAGGAGGTTTTCGTGGGAGTCAGACCTCCCTCGGCCCGGCTCTGGCACTGCCTCGGGGCGATCTGCGGTGTGTGCCATCTGTGCGTGAGAAGAGGTGGGGCCTGGCACCGCCCACGCACGTGGACATGCATCGGCCACAGGCGTCGTCAGGCTCGTCTCGTCCGAGACCCTGGCGCGCACTCGAAGAGACATGCCGGCACCGCAATCAGTCTGGCGGCGTGACCGACATGCACAGCTCGTCCTGAGATGGCGTGTCAGTCACAGCCTAATGCAGTGCCCGGGTGGAACGGACGGCCGCACGCTAGGACACTTTCTCTGCATGCCGTCAGGTCCGAAGCAGGCTGGGGGAGGGGGGGGGGGGGGAGAGACCACACAATTGCTCACCTCCCCTTCAAACCTAGTGCACTTGGCCTGCATTTTGCAGTACATCCACCCCCAACTGGGGCAAAACTCACCAGAGAAGAGCGACCTAAAAAACTAATTATAATTCCCTGCGGGTGCAGGGGGGACACTGGCAGTAAGACTATCTGCCACACGTGAGCTTGTCAAGGAGACCCACACCCCCGACTCAGAGGTCCCAGGAACTCCTACGGTGTCTGTCTGCACTTGCTAGGATCAGGAACCCTCCTGGGGGGTGTGACGAAACACTCCGGTTCTGTGGGAGCTCTGTACTCGCACTGCATCTGACACTGCCCCATCCCTGACTCCACCCAGAAATTCCTGCCTCTGGCTCCTCCTAGTGTTCCACTTCAAGCTCTACCAACACCGACCTCGTCTCCTCCTCCAACCTCAGCTCCGCCTCCGGCCCCACCCACACAGTCCAACCTCTGCCCCCACCAACACAGCCCTGCCCACGACTAAACTGCAACAGTAATGATTAGGCCCCGTGAGGCTCCCCTCCACCCCTGCACCACAATGCAGCTGATGAAGGCATCGCTTGTGCCAAAATTCTGCTGTGCCGGTAAGTGACAATAAGCGAACGCAATAAAAGCATTTGCCTTCTGTCCCTGGGCCCCCGCAGCTTAGTGCTGAGCGCATGTTCACAAATTCAACCAAAGACAGCACTTAAAAAACCATAATAAACAGACGCTGCCAGCAAGCCAAGCGAGGGACACTTGTATAACTGCTGCCCCCCCCACCCCCAGAGTTCAGTCCTGTCCAGCTCCATCTCCTCACCACCAGATTCTTTCTCCTTATTTACGCTGAAGCGAAGGCGGTCACAAGGTTCCAGTGAAGGGTTGGCGAGGGCACGAGTTAGCCAGTGCAGGGGGCCTCACGGGGGGGGGGGGGGGGGAAGGATATCGACCCATTGGACAACTACTGCAGAACCCTGCCAGTCACGGAGCTGGTCTCTACCCAAGCAGGGGCCGCTGAGAATTGATGGGGGAGCTTAGTCGCCCCAGGAGGTCCCAGGCTCCATCTCCCCCACCCTCCTCCATAACCGTTTGAGACATGCCACATGGATAGAGGCACAGAGATCTGCCCACACACCCTAACGGCGTCTCGCACGCGTCCTGATCTGTGACTGATTTTCTCAGACAGAGAGATGGTAAATACAAAAGGAGAGGTGAGTCAGGCTTTAGTCATGGCTCTTCATGACTGCGAGCCCATAAAGCCTCTTGTCAGCCTCCGGCGTTTCGTAAATATTTGCCTCAGACTGGCAGCCGCGGAGAAAACCGCGATAAGACCCCCCTGGCGCGCTTCCCATGATGCCTCGGGAACCGCTATGGCTGACAGCCGGACTCCAGGTCCTCCATCGGCGACGGTCCTGGGAAGGGAGGGCGGGAGAGGCACATAGCCACCAGGCACCCCCCACCCATCAGGACGAGTCTCGGGTGGAGGTTTCCCATGAAAAGCGTAATTATACCCTCACGCCCTGTTCCCGAAAGCAGACGCCAATGAAGCGATTAGGTTTCCGCTGGGTAGCGGACTCGGGAGGGATGCGTGGCTGTACAGGCGCCGCGTGTGTGGCGAGGAGGTACTGTAAATCGCGGGGTTTACTGGGGAGGTGGCACACCAGCCAGCAGCAGGGCAAGCCTGGGGTTCTGAGCGGTACTCTTAATGCAGGGGATTCTGCTGTGTAGCAGGCGGAGTCCGTCAGGGCAGCTCAGCCGGTGGTGCTCTGGCACGGTTCCGGTCGACTACAAGAAACGAAGGGCGTTACTCAAGGGTACGAGAGAGCCTTTCCGAGGAACCTGCAGAGGAGGAACTTTGTAGCCGCCAGGCCCCAATTCCAGCTGATTACTTGCAGTGTCCTATTGGACTGTACCATGAGACGGTATATATTATATAATCCAAGCACCCAAATGAGCTACATAGCGAATGGGATGCCGACTGCCTTAGCTGACCATATCTGTCAGCTAGCCAATCAGCGTAGTTATACCGCAGAGGCACACTGTGACCGCAGAAACTCCAGTGTAGCCTCGGCAACCTTCCACGACTAACACCTGGCCAAGGAGCGGCAGAGAACCTCAACCGAGAGGGAGACCGGTGCCAGCACTGATTCTGACTCCCGAGAACCAATGCGGAACAGAACGACAGGAGCTGAGGTGTGCCATTTCCCAATGTTGTGAGGCATCGCTGAATAGACCAAGCTGGGGGGTGGCCGGTTGGTCCGCGACGGGGGGGGGGGTGGGCGAACCGCTGACAACCAAGGTGGGGAGGGGGAGCGGATGTCCCTAAAACTTGCCCCATCCCTGGCGGTGCTTCCTGGAGGTAAAGTGGCTGCAATCCCTGACCGTCTGGTGGAACATGACCTGACCCACATTCCCAGAACCTAGCGGGGGGGGGGGGTTTCAGCCACTTGACTCAACTAATTATTCTGCTAATTGAACCGATTTAGCCTTCTTCTCGGAGCACTGAGAGAGGTGCTTAAATAGCACTGGGAAACCCACACAGAGTCAGACCAGCCGAACCACACAGGAAGTGTTTGGGCTAATATTAACATCGAATCGAGACACTCGAGCCGCACCATGGCTAACAGAGGCATCCCAAACAGAAGCGACAGGGCAAGCATGGAGTAAATGAGACAGAATCCAATAAATTGACAGGAAATGAGATTTGATGCGGAACGTAGCTTGCTGATGAAAGGAGCCAGATTCAGAGAGTGAGGGGCGGGGCTATAGCAGGGCATATGGCACAGTAAGTCCCGCCTACTCTCCTTATAGCTACTGTCAGGTGAAGAAGCCCGCCCCTTAGGACTGCCCATTCATTGTCCTCCTCACCATTCATGCAGCTGATCTTACCAGAGTCATGGACATAGAATGCGATGCACATCCGGGTCTCAGATAACTTCCCAGTCAGACATCCCAGAAACCCTCATTTATATCAGTACATACACCTGCCTTCTACTGACATCCCATACAGGTAATGATCCCCAATCCCATCCTGACAAAGCTCAATATGAGATGCCTTTACACAGTATTTATTTAATATTTTTTCTCCAAAGCAAAGTACAAATAAGGACAGCTTGGGTTTTAGGCCACAGGGGTTAGGTTCAGATCCCTGGAGCAGTTGAGCTTAAAGGCCTTTTGTTCATTACGATTCTTCCGGCATTAAAACCCACGATCTTCCTGATACGGACACGGATACGTAACACACTGAGCCGCACGTCGGGAAACCAAAAACCGATATCAGTAGCTTGTGCTGCTTATATGAAGGGTGCGGCACTGCTACACTCCCCTCTCTGGACACACAGGTCGGGGGGGGGGGGGGGGGGGGGGGGGCAAAAATTAAATAGCAGAAGAAAGAAAATGAGAGGAAGAGCAGAGTAGAGAAGACTGAAGAGATTGTGTGTCCTCCCTCTTGGCCTCCGGGGAGCTCCAGACAGTCAGAGCGAGATCCTTTGGTATGACAGTTAGCCAGGAGACTATGGATTCGGACACAAGCATAACTGCGAAGATGGGGCGGGGGTGGGGGGGACAACAGAGAATTTCAATTGTTCCTCCTTCGGGTAGCCGGAGGTGCTCCACGCTGCTGTTGAATTTTTAAGCAGAAATAAAAGCGAAAAAGGAGGATTGTGTGAAAGAAACAGGTTAGCAAGAGTGGATCGACTGACATCCCACCAAAGGGCAAATGGAAACCAAGTGGAACTACCGTGTGATTCTCTGGGAAAGCCCGGGGGGGGGGGGGGGGCGGTGACCTGCAAGCCCATGCTATGGGTGACTGCGGTTCTAATCAATGTCATTACACAGACGGTCTGAACATAGTATACATGCAAAGAGAGGTTCACAGAATCAATGGGGCAGCCCCTCTAAAGCCAGTGAGGCACCGAAAACGGTGGACGAAACTGCCAGTGGGGGCCAGTGTGCTGCCACGTTGCCTTGGCAACAGCAAGATCGATTCAGGGTGTGTGTTGGGCTCTGAGCGCCGCTGGTGGCATCTGGGGTGCTCCCCCTCTCTGATTATCCAATATGTTGGCTGGGGGTTAAAACAAATGGGCTATTTTCCAGGAAAAGGTGGAAGGAGGGACACGGCATTTATGTGTGTTTTTAAATGTGCAACCACTGTCATACAACAATCTTATGATAAAGACTGAAGGCAGATTCTCCCTGCTTTGATCTCCAGCTCCCACCCTGCATCGGTGTCTGGCTGCTTTACTCTATCTCTGTCTTTCTCTCTGCTTCAACCTTTACTTGCTTCCCTGCCTTCAGCTTCACTTGCCTCCATCTCCGGCTGCCTTCCCTGCCTCCATCTCCGGCTGCCTTCCCTGCCTCCATCTCCGGCTGCCTTCCCTGCCTCCATCTCAGGCTGCCTTCTCGGCCTCCATCTCCGGCTGCCTTCCCTGCCTCCATCTCCGGCTGCCTTCCCTGCCTCCATCTCCGGCTGCCTTCCCTGCCTCCATCTCAGGCTGCCTGCTCTGCCTCGATCTCAGCCTGCTGCTCTGCCTCGATCTAAAGTTACCTCCCTTCCCTGGTCTCTGGCCGCCTGCCTGGTTTCATCTCTGCCCACCCGCCTCCATCACTGGCTGCCTACCTGATCCAAACCTGCCCAGAAATGGAACTTAAGGTCAAAAGTTCCCTGCACAGATGGCAGCCTGCTGCTTTTATTGCGCGTTACTTTGAACCGTCCGGTCTATTTTCACAAACTATTTCCCTACTCTCTCCCCTACCATTTTCCTGCATTGTTTTCCGCTGTTCATCATGAAAAATCCTCCAAGCATCTCCCTGATGAAAATGTGGAAGTTCGCCCTGCATCCCATCCCCCATCTCAGCTTCACTTCACTGATGCGATGCTCATTAGCTTCCTGTCAGACTTGTCTTTCCCCTCCAGTTCCTGTGATCTCTGCAGCCCACTTTCTCTCTCTCTCTCTCTCTCTCTCTCTCTCTGTGTTACTTCCTGTTGAGTCGGACTTGCAAACCTGAGCATTCATAGGCCTGTAGGACGAGCCATTCCAGGCAGCTCCGACAGCTAAGAAGTGAACGAAATGGGGTAATGAACAGATTACGTCTTACAGCATTTACACATGTTAAAAGGAGTGTAGTTACGGACTCGCATCTGGTTCACGGTGCTGATATCACTGTTGCCTACATGGACAGTCACACACACCGCAGACACACACACGCAGTCACACACATGATCTCCACCAGCACACTGAGGACTGTAGACGGCAGAGTCTAGCTCAGCCCACACACACACACACACACACACACACACACACACACACACACACACACACACACACACACACACCACACACACACACACGTGCACTTGAATGCTAAAAACCAAAAAAAAAAAGAAAAAACAATTCAGGAGATTCACACAACATGCAAGTTTGGAAGCACCAGCTCACTGCCTCCAGAATATGCTTCCAATGATACCGGGAGGCATGAGAGGGGCGAGAAGAGAAGATGGGGGGAGAAGGGGGGGAAGACAGCTGAAGACCTTGGATCATTAACTGTACTCCAGTCCCCAAGACCTTCACCGAGCAGCAAAGCGAGGTAATGAAGGCACTCCTGACCCCCCCCCCTTAATGGTCTTTCTTTATTTCCCCTGCCGTGTCCTTCCTCCTCAAAGGTGTGGCATTCACAGGCACGGCCAGGGGTGAGACACTGAGGGAGGGGGAGGTATGGCCATGTGTGTGTGTGTGTGTGTGTGTGTAGGACGGGCAAGAACCAACTAACAGCAGAAAAGGATCATGGGGAGGTTAGAACAACCCCCAAGGTCGGGGTGGGGGGTCCCTCCAGAAAACTGGGCATTTAAGTCCCCCAAGTCGCAGCAGATCTGCACTGCAGTTCAAACCACTTATGCCATTTGCAATTTTCATCTTGTTATAAGACAAGAGAGGCTCGTTTTTGACAGCCCCTCCGGCCCCCCCCCACCCCCCATCCCAAACTGAAGGTAAAGCCCCCAGAATCCCGCACAGCCGGTGAGGGAGAAGCTCAGCGCGGCGGACCCACCCAGCGCAGACGGCGGCGATCAACTGCGGATTTGGGGCAGGGGGAGAGTAATCCTGCAGCCTGCACCACTGCACCCCCCCCCCTTCCCATTTGCGCATGGTACACTCTTGCAAAGAAGAGATCGTACAATGTATATGGGAGAAAATCCAGAACTGTGCCCAGGAAACAGGACCATGTATAATTCAGAGATGTATCTGTGCTTCTTACAATCCCGGCATTAATAATACATGGATCCGTGTCTGAGAGGAACGCCGGGTAAAAGCGCAAAACTGCGGATGCCGGCGAATGCCGTGTGCAGGCAGCCGGAACTGCCCGCTGATTGGCTCACAAGCGTAGCCTGATATGGCCTGCCGATGGCGCACAATGGGTGTAACGTTTCCAAGTGCCCGCCGGGGGTAACAGATCTCGATTATCCAGGCTGTTAGTTTACAGTTTACCTGATTAACGCTCCCCAGTGAGACAGGGCACGAACAGCCTCCTTATAAGATCCCCCTCAGATCACAGGTCAGTGACATGTCCCGGCGAAGGAGGAGCCCCGGGTCATAGCGAGCTAACCGCTACGTAACTGGCACTGCACTTTGTCATCCCTCTACTCCCAAGACGATATCTACTTTCTCAAAGTCAACCAGCCAACTTCATGCTGATCACACCAACCCACTAACTGCATCCAACCCTTGTGATCAGAAGAGTTCTAAAACATTCTTAAGTTAGGCTAAGCTTCGACTCCGGTCTCCCTGACTGTGATGACGAAACTAGAGCCATTACTCGACGGATCCACCGTTAACGGTGTGTTGTTCGTGATCTTGTTTTGTGTTGGTGATGAAATGTGTGGGAAATATCTGCGCAAGGTTTTTTCAGACCAAACCACAGCCTGGGAGGCAGTGGGATTGGAGGCATCTGTGCAGGCTGGATATGGGGGGGGTGCAGAGGTGCGTGCGCATGTCACTGAGCGTGGGCTGGGAGGGGTGGATGGGCTGTCTGAGCCACGCTACTTTTAGATGCACGACAACACCGTCACATCATCTGCACTCCAGGAAGTCAAAGAAACGGAGGATTCATGATGTCTCGCTCACCTCCTTCAGCACCTGATGGAGCAAGTTGGCGGTCTCCGTGGAAACATGCCACGGGTCCCCTCTCGTCCACCATCATGGCGTCCAGCGTGGCCTTCTCCAAGACCACGTCAAAGGTGCCCTCGGGGAATTCCAGCTGCCTGGCATCCATCTTGAGCCACGTCATGCCGGGGCAGTTGAAGTGCCGACCCGCCATGGTCTCCACACAGACGGAGGAATATCCACATTGGTGATGAAGTGGGAAGCCGCGCTGGTACATGTCAAAGCTGAGCGAGCTGTTCCCACAACCTGTGACACAACAGCACAAGCAAACTTCAGGAATGCAGCCTCAAGTAACACGCCATTCTCATCACCATCCTCTATTAAACCTTCCCGTTGGATCATCCTGTCATTCTAACAACTAGAGACACATGGTCAATAGAGGCAACAAGAGACACATGGTCAATAGAGGCAACTAGAGACACATGGTCAATAGAGGCAACTAGAGACACATGGTCAATAGAGGCAACTAGAGACACATGGTCAATAGAGGCAACAAGAGACACATGGTCAATAGAGGCAACTGGAGACACATGGTCAATAGAGGCAACAAGAGACACATGGTCAATAGAGGCAACTAGAGACACATGGTCAATAGAGGCAACTGGAGACACATAGTCAATAGAGGCAACTAGAGACACATGGTCAATAGAGGCAACTAGAGACACATGGTCAATAGAGGCAACAAGAGACACATGGTCAATAGAGGCAACAAGAGACACATGGTCAATAGAGGCAACAAGAGACACATGGTCAATAGAGGCAACAAGAGACACATGGTCAATAGAGGCAACTAGAGACACATGGTCAATAGAGGCAACAAGAGACACATGGTCAATAGAGGCAACTAGAGACACATGGTCAATAGAGGCAACTAGGGACACATGGTCAATAGAGGCAACAAGAGACACATGGTCGATAGAGGCAACAAGAGACACATGGTCAATAGAGGCAACAAGAGACACATGGTCAATAGAGATATCTCCAATCAAACTAAGGATCACCGACTCCTCAACCTGAAGGTCACACCGCCACCTTCACCACCCTGTATGAAGCTGTGACACCTGTTCGGTGGGCCTCAGCGGGGTGGTGACAGGGTGCGAGGGCACGTGGATGGAGAGGGGAGAGTGTCATTTCCTGTGGCACCACTGGGACCGCCACATCTCCTCCAAGCTGAGACTAACACTTATTATCACTTTTTATTCTTCAAGCTAATTAGACCTCAGAGGCTCGGGGTGCAGATAACAGCGACCCCCCCCCCCCCCAATTCCGCCTGCCCCTCTCCAAAAAAAAAAAAAAAAACAGTCAAGTACCTGGCACAAAATGCAGCCCAGACACCAGCTTATGTCAGGTGACCATGCTGAAGCAGCTGACCAAATCAGGAGGGGCGGGGGGTGCACAGAGAGTTTGTGGGCCCCCCCCCCTTGCACGGTATGGCTATCTCTACCGAGCGGGAGGGAAAAATACATGGAAAAGCTAATAATAAAATTGTCCCACGGACAAAAATGAGCACGTGGAAAAGCTAATCACCCGGAGACATTCCATAATAAGACGCCCTGAAACGCGATATTCATTCACAACTTCTTCCTGCATGCTGCTGAGACCAGTATAGTCGGCCATTGCCTCCAAGGACACGGAGCCCATTCCGTCGCCGTGATATCAAGGGCTGTAACCCATGACCTTAAGCCACATATAGCCTGGGCTGACACCGTGGCAACAAGCACACTTTCCGAGAGCAGCCAAACACCCCCCCCCCCATTCCCCAGGGAGAGCATGTGAGTCCCCAGAGGGACCCACACGTTGCGGTATGGGTCCCCCCTCCCGGGATCGTCGCCAGCACCACAACCTAAAGGGACTAAACTTTGTCAGGCGAGACTCTAAACTTAGTCCCCCCCCCCCCCCCCATCCCCAGGCAGCTGGTGTCGGCATCCTTCTCCGCCATGCGTCGGAAAAGATGAGCCCCGTCTTCTTGGGATGGCTCTGGGACTTAAATGGACAAGTGTCGCCCTAAGGAGCTGGACGGGGGGGTGGTCCAGGACGGGGGGGGGGGGGTGTGTGATCCAGTCTGGGGGACGGGTCCTAAAGTTAGAGCGCTTTGTCATGGGCCGAGCGCACGAGTTGCTTGAAATAAAACCTGAGCCCCCGACTCTGAAAGTCCGGAGAACTGCCTGGCTGGAAGGGCACCGCGGTCAATGCGGAAACCTCGCTGTCATTCCCGAGACACCCCCCCCCCCCCCCCCCCCGCAAAGGCACACCATGTCACGCCACCAAGAACGCAAACAAGATGAAGATCAGATGGTGTTTGTCCCGGGGATTGACGCGGCGTGAGTCAGACTCCTGGCGGATGAGGCAGTAGCTGCCAAAGCCCCCTTGCAGGTGAGAGTAAACAGCAACCCGCCCGGAAGAAGGGCGACCCGACCCGCGACCCGGCGGTGCGGCCGTTTGGAAATCCTGCCTCGTTCGCGTTTCGCAGATGGCGGGTCTCTTAAGGAACAGATACACGTCCGTCTTGCAGACTTACGCTCCGTCGTCTGACTCAATCCAGAGCTGGACGGGTGTCTGTCGGGGAGGCGAGAGCCGGGGGACTAAGGGGGAGAGTGACACCCACATCCAGATCTCCATCCGCCAGCCGCACACCCAGTAACTCAGGCCACCAAATCCATTACATTGTCACTTACATTTTATTTAGCTAGCAGATGCTTTTATCCAGAGCGACATACACTTTTGAGAAAAAGAGGTCAGGGTCATCCAGTCTCTCGAGCAATTTAGTGTTAAGGGTCTTGCTCAGGACCTCAACGATGAAATCACTTTGCGAACCCTGGGATTTGAACCACCGACATTCCGATCAAGGGCACAGCAGCCTAACCCCCCCCAAGCCCCCAAAATAATCTTACCTGCACCCCACTGGCCATTATAAGCCACCTCAGGTGATGCAAAATACAATGGACCACTTTGCGGTTCACAGTCTCCCTGAAAGAACTTCGCTGTAGTTATTCGTCCATATTTTTAAAGATATTAATAAAATTCCAAATAAATTCCTCCGAAGCCAAGACAACAAGGCTCCACGCGTACGAGTTAGCAACGTTCCCTGAAATGCCTCAGCGTTTGTGCCTGACACAATGTCACACGTACAATCCACACTGTTCCGGTCTGAACTGGCCCCCGCTCACCCCGCCAAATCCACGACCCCCCCCAACCAGGCATGTCCTTGTTTCTCATCACGGAGACGGGTGTGAGGCAGAGGGTCGGACGCTGATTAGTGGGCGAGGTGCAAGACGCTCCCCCCCCAACATCATGTCAGGCTAAGGGGCGCGAGGAGTGACATGGGTGGACTCACAAACACCCCTGCCATACCAGAATCGGTCTCCATGGAAACGGGGGCATCCACAATGCCTGGGGAGGGATTAGAACACAGTACTCCAGGTTATGCACATTCAAGACTCCCCCAAGTAAACATCATTATTAGCTTGTTTATTCTGAAACAATGTTTATTATTTTTTCACCTGAAGACCCACCCCCTGCCCGTGGATGCTGGCCAGCTGGACGGTACCTGCTGACCTCTGTGACCTTGACCCACGGCAAAGAGATTCACGCCGGCGGCCGTAACACGACCCCCTTCCGGTCAGGAACGATGCCTCCGTGCAATCAGTTCCGGTACAGTCAGCGAAAAAACATTCTCCCTTTCTAGGCTGGAAACTTCCACACGGGTCTACGGGAAGTGCAACACGGAGCAGGAAAGTTTTCCTCATGTTCAGGGCCACTTCCAGCCGATTCCATTGGGACGCTCAGGAGTGGCCGGTATGGCTGATCGCATCCCGGTCGCCGTCCGCGCAGGAATGCTGCGGAAGCTCGACGGGGGCTCTGTCACGCTGCTCCTCCCGCAGCCATCAAACGGTTTATCGGCCAGCTGCTTCCGTTCCACGGTCACCGAAAGATAACGACGTGTTAACGTTCTCTGACCGCTTCACTGTGGCGGCCATGTTTATGATGTTGGCTGTATGCCCCACCTTGACGGTCGTCCCCGCGTTTACGTATCTGAGGCCACGGCCAGGAAAATGCAGGCCGGGGAGCCTCAGAGGCGCAGAGGGAGAGTGGAGAACCTGCAAACCCTGCCTGCCTGAGTCTCCCTGCCAAGTCCCCAATAAACAGGCCAAGCTGGGCCATTTAAAGCGTTTGAAAGTATTTATTACATTACAGAGTGAAATACGCGCTCTGAAGTGCTCGCCGGTACTCCATCAGCACGATTTATTCTCCCTCGACCAAAGACTGGGGGGGGGGGGGATGTGGTCGTCGAGAGGGCAGGCTAAGCACCCAGAGGCACCCTCTGCGGACACTGGGGCCACGGGGGGGCATCTGCACATCTCGGCCGGTGCCAGACTCACCGATAGCAGCCGTGAGACGTTATGCAAGCTGGGTGCAGGGGGGCGACCATGACGAAATGGAGCAGAGGGGATGAATACGAACGTTAAGATGTGAAGCCCACATGCACACACACTCAGATAGACAGATGGGGTGGGTCGAGGGTCCCGAGAGCAAGATGGGGGGTGTCTGGGTGCAGTGAACTGGAAAGCTGTGCCAGGCCTCACGCTGGGTGTCTTTTTTGCCTGACCCCCCCTGCTAACAGGTTGAGTGAGTCAGTACAAGCGATGCTGCCTCAGCGTGGGAGAGGAGCACGGGGACACGGGTGACATAATTACTCACACTCTCACACACACACAGATACACACAAACACACACACACATACACACACACAAACACACACACAAACAGATACACACAAACACACACACACACACACACACACACACACACACACACACACACACACGCGCGCGCCTGAACCTTCCGGACTCCCAACAGTACAGGATCCTGACAAGCAACTCCGAAATAAAGATCGGTTTATAAAACTAAGATAAAAAAAACATAGATATGATTATATAAAGAAAAGAAAAACTATGAGACACAAGAGGGAAAATAATAACATGAGGAATTTTTAAAACCTAAGATCTGGAAAAATATTCATCAGAAAGCTGAACTTTCATTAGTCTCTCTCAGTGTGTGGGAGATTTCCATAGGAATTTCCAGAAGAGATGGGTGGGAAGGGACATAGCAGCTTCTAGAAGACTCCTTCAAAATAATACATTTCTAAAAATAATTAAATGTCGAAAAACAAAACCTTGCTAGCGGCATTTGGGAAAATCTTTTAATACCTGGCTGGGATGTATGGAAACGGGGAGGGGCATCTCTCAACCAATCAGCTGCCAGGTATACTAATGAGCGTCGACGGTCAAGACAGTAACTGGACTTAACCTATCTGCTATATACAACAACAGTTCTGTCTATTTTCTTCATCAGGCCACATCATTGCGTTTTAGTTTTATAATGATCAAAATACCACGAGGGAAACTTTTAAACAGGCACATCTGTCTCTCTCCCTCTCTCTCACACAAACAGCCAAACCACGTCCACCTCTTTCCACCGACTCTGCCCAAGCACTTGACTTCCTGCCAGGCTGTGTGTATGCGTGTGTGTGTAACAGACTCCTGTCACTCTGAGGGAATGCCGAGCTGCGGAGGACACGGGCAATCCCCCCCATAAATCAGGCCTTGGCACGCGGAGGGGACCGTTAACGGCGCAGGGCCCCTCGGCATTCTGGGTCAAGGGCAGGAGGCGGTCGGACAGACCGGAGCCCGAGGGAGACCGGTGAGCTGGGCTGCCCAAAAAGGCTTCAATTAAACTCCCAGCGGGAACAAGTGTCGAGCATATCAGTCGCCGAGGGAGGGGGGGGGGTGGTAAATGTAGCCAGGTGGCTAACCCCGATAACTAAGCGCCCACGCAGGCTGGGAGGGCCCATCCTCCGGTTCTCTAAGACCGGGCCGGACCCTAGTCCGAAGCTAGGCTCGGCCGGCAGAGTACAGAGATCTCCACAATCCTGAGCTGGGGTAGGGATCTCCTCACCCTCCTCGCCTTCTGCAAGAGGAGGCTCATCTCAGGAAATGAGGGCGTCCATCCAACAGAGACCCAATTCCCAGCTTCCCCCGTCTAATTTGCAGCCCCCTCCCCCCCCCCCCACCCCTGGAATCCAGTCCCGTACAAACGCAGCCATATTTTCCTTGAGGAAACAGGAAAGTGGAGCAGCAGCTTTCCTGGCGACGCTGGCTGGACAAGCCTGGCTCCTCCCCCTTCCGCACAACGCTGGGCGCTCGCTCAGGAAAGGCTCGGGGCCCTGGCAGCGCCATCGCCGCCGCACCGGCCCGGTCCACCACTCCCTGGCCTCCCCCTCCGCTCGTAAAGCCCAGCACAGGCCGTTTTCCCATTTTCCCCTACCGGACGGGCCACTTGACCTCACGTCCAGGGGCCTGCTGGGTAGATAAGAGGCAAGCGGAACGGCCAAAACGCCCAGACGGACCCTCCCCCGGCCATAAGGAGCCACCGGGGCCCGCTCCCGCATTACAGCCGGCCCCGGCTATTTTTATTTTTGAGTTACATCACACTCCCTTTCGAACTGAGACGGCACAGCTTTATATTAAACACGGAACGTCCCTTTGTTTTGATTTAATCCCGTGGCGTCCCTCAGAGTCGCGTTCAAAACAGCACCGTTTGTCAACCGCCCGGCCCGTCCTGTCAGGATCCTCTGTTTCTTTCCGGAAAACGTTACGCTTTATCTGTTGCCGAGATGACTTGCTGTCCAAAGAAGTGGAGGGAGGAGGCTGTAATTCAGATTAAAAGAGGGTGACGGTTTGGCACTCGATCCTTGATCCGTTGTCTGAAACGTACCGTATGGTCAGACGTATCGTGCACAGCTCCTCTCAAGTTCTCAGGTGTTTGGACTCACAACACCTCCTGCCTGTAAGACTTAACTCCAAAAACGGGTCCCATGAGGACTGGACCCACAACCAGGCACCGGTCAAACGCTTTCCGTCACTAAGGCAGGACAGCCCTGTGGTCTCCTGCAGCTGCATTCTGGGAAAACTGCAATGCGGACATTTTAATCCACGTTAACATATAATCCCTCAGTACACACACACGGCCCCCTGTTCTCAAGGCCACCATTGCCGTCAGATCTTTGTGAGGAGAATTAACATTAAAAAGACGAGTCACACCAGTCTACTGACAGCTTGAGATAATCTGAGGAGGAGGCGGAGCACAAACACATACAAGACGACCTTGAAAAGGCCCCCCCCCCCCCCCCCCCCCCCCCATGACTCTGACAGTTACCGGATGATTCCGAAAGCTTCACGGTAAAGAGACCACATCCGAACTGGGGAGCACAGTGACGTCAGCCCAGAAAGAAGCAGCACCCGTCAGTCAGCAAGAAATTGTGGGGGGGGGGGGGCAGAATCTCATCCGTCTGCGTGAGGGAGGGTCTCCCAGACAGGCCTACAGGAGGAGCAGATTCTCAGCTGAACCAGAGGCCCAAGAGAGGAGGCCGTGTGATACCCCAGGTAGCGGAGGAGAGAGGAGACAGGAAGATCCCGTCCATTTCTTTATAATCAGGATCCGGGGAGGCTGAGGAGGGGCCTGGGATCCACACGGCGATTCCGTTGTATGTCACTCCTATTTTTAGATGCGTATTTTTGGGTTCTTGATTAATACGTGTATCCCGCGTTATTTTTATGCATGAATAAGCGCCGCTAAGTGTTTCATGCCTTTTCGGCCCTCGTTAGTTAACGGTAACGTGACCGCAACCACCCCGGAGAGGTGGGACCAGGCGGCTAAAAGGGGGACCTCTGACTGCCCCTAGAATCCTTCTCTAAATCCTCTGGGGGGGCTTGGAGAAAGGGGCGTGCTGAATTCCAGGACAACCATCGCCTCTTAGCGGATCCCCAATGCATTCTGGGACAAGGCAGCAATTCCTCCACCCCGCTGCGACACCCCCCCCCCCTCCAGCAGGTCTGGTCAGCGTGAGCAGAAATCAGGCCCCTGCCCCCCACCTCCATCCCCCATGCTGCAGCCAGCGGTGCAGCTGAATACCAGATAAGCCGCGGCAGGATGCGGGCTGCAGACCTGGCCGATGGGGGGGGGGGGGGGGGGGGGGCGAGGCCTCGGATGAGAGTTGCACCCCCCGCCGCGGTTTCACTAAGGGATCTGCGCGCCACGATTCACACAACAGGAGCCGTGCGGGATACACGGCTGTCCTCCCACACACGTATGAACACAGACACTGCTCCCACATGCACGACGTCCCGCCCCGCCCACACACAGGCTCACTAACACCCCACCCCCCTCAACACAGAGCTTCTGCATGACAACGTGACCCACAGCTGAACACCGGTGCCACTGAGACCTGGGTGCAGGGTCTGCAAGAGACACTAACTGCAGAACTATGATGCCTGCCTTACTCTTGCACGTGCCACACTGGGTGGTCTGACCCATACACCCCTGGCTGCCCCCCACCCGCCCGTGAGACCATCTCAGCCCACACATTTCACAGCAACAACAGAGAGGGACAGCTGTCACTGTGTACCGATGCTACTGTGTACCAATGTTACTGTGAGTTTGTGGCAATATTAGCATGTGCAGGACATAATGTGTGTGCATCAATCAGTCTGTACGGGGCAGATGATAATGCCAGCACTGATGTGTATCTGTGCGGATGAGGTATCGTTAACGTGTGTATGTGTGTGCATGAGGCAGTACTGGTGCATGTGTCTGTGTGCATGAGGCAGTACTTGTGCGTGCGTCTGTGTGCATGAGGCAGTACTGGTGCGTGCGTCTGTGTGCATGAGGCAGTACTGGTGCGTGCGTCTGTGTGCATGAGGCAGTACTGGTGCGTGCGTCTGTGTGCATGAGGCAGTACTGGTGCGTGCGTCTGTGTGCATGAGGCAGTACTGGTGCGTGCGTCTGTGTGCATGAGGCAGTACTGGTGCGTGCGTCTGTGTGCATAAGGCAGTACTGGTGCGTGCGTCTGTGTGCATGAGGCAGTACTGCTGCGTGCGTCTGTGTGCATGAGGCAGTACTGCTGCGTGCGTCTGTGTGCATGAGGCAGTACTGGTGCGTGCGTCTGTGTGCATGAGGCAGTACTGGTGCGTGCGTCTGTGTGCATGAGGCAGTACTGGTGCGTGTCTCTGTGTGCATGAGGCAGTACTGGTGCGTGTATCTGTGTGCATGAGGCAGTACTGGTGCGTGTATCTGTGTGCATGAGGCAGTACTGGTGCGTGTGTCTGTGTGCATGAGGCAGTACTGGTGTGTGTGTCTGTGTGTATGAGGCAGTACTGGTGTGTGTGTCTGTGTGTATGACAGCCTCAGCGTGTCCATCTGCCTACATTATGTGCATTTTTGAAAACGAGAGTAAAGCAGCAAACGGGGATATTAATTGCAGTATGTGTGTAAGGCTGTGCCAGGACCGGCAAGCGCGTTTGGGTCCGTCTGCCAAGCGGAATGTGACAGGATCCGAAAAGCTGGAGCAGAGCAGCAGCAGTAAACAGGAACGTGACAGACGGGATTGTGGTTTGGGATCAGAATAAATTTAGTAAAAATCCATGGGCACAGGAGGACCGGTCAGCGTGTGGCTCAGGGGGCTAAGCCTGTGTGCCTGTAACCAGAAGGTCACAGGTTCAATCTCAGCCTCAGCACGTCTTGAACAAGACCCTTAACCCCTAGCTCCAACAGGAGGCTACCCGTTTCAGGCAGCTTACTTTACAAAGAGCAAGTTGAGGGAGGCATAAAGACAATTTCCCTCCGGGGATGAATAAAGTATTAATTATTATTATTAAATGGGCAGAGCAGGCTCAACGTGGCCCGTGTGGAATCGCAGGTCGCAGGCAGGGAGCACACCACCCTGGTCGTTCGGAGGGTGCGCAATACAGCAGTGAGTCCGAAGATTCCCAGAAGCACTACAGGGGGCGTAATGCGGCAGCGGTGCATGTGTCACAAGCATTACATCACAGGGCAATGGGGTGAACCTGCGACCACAGGAGAAATCAACGAGGATCACAGTGTGTCAGCTGTCACGTCCGGGAGAAACCATCCGTCCCACGGGAAACGGGGGCCGCTCTGTCCACGCTCCGGGGCAGCAGCTTACTGGCATATCTCCTTGCGTCGCCCCCCCTCCCCTCCTTTTTCAAGAAGAAGGGGCATGAAGATGAGAGAGAGAACAAAGAGGAGAGAGGGAGTGAAAGTAGCTGGGGGGGGGGGGGGGGGGGGTCACGAGGAAAGACTCCACTGCAGCACAATCTAAGCCACCCTGGACACGTCGCAGATGGAACCTTCTGGGCGAGCCCTGGCGACTCGCGGGAAAGACTGCCCCCCCCCCCCCCACTTTCGTCTGCTCTGTGTATAAGGAGGAGGGGGCTCTAGCCCTGCACAAGGGAAACAGATCTTGGCTCATTTCCAAGTAAGGGAAATTAGTTTTTATACTTTGTTTTTTAATACGGTCCCTGGTTCCCTCACGCCTCGCCCACCCCCCAGCATTTGAAGGACCTGCAGACACGACACCACAAAGGACCTCCAGAGCAGGTCCCCCGTCAGCAAGGGGTGTCGGCCTCCCTGCCAGAGCACTGCATGCCGGGGGAGACCGGGGCAGCCGCGCCGCAGGAACCTCACGCCGGAACCGTCGCCCACAGGGTCTAATCCCGACGGCCGTCTACTGAACGTCCACTGGTTTCGGCCCAGAGTAGCGTGAAAGGAGCGAAAGCTCTGGCCGATCAAGGGGAGAAAAACAGAGCTTTATATCCCTGCAAAGGTATTTTCATAAAATGGTGGAATACGGTCTGAGCAGAAACGCTGGCTTTTCTCAGATCCGCGATTATAAAAACCCAGCATTTTACTAGCCTACGAAGTGTAGTCATTCTCAGCAGCCTGAGACAATCACAGTCAGGTGATTCAATCCTACCAAAGGCATCGCTAACAATAAAACTTCACCCCCCCCCACATGCTTTAAAACAGCCCCCCAAGCCCGTTCTCCAAGAGACTCACATTTATACAGAATCCAAAATGAGTTTTCATACAATGTTGAGTGAGCTGGCTCGGAGGAGAGTGGGGGGCGGGGGTGTCTTTCATTTGGTAAAAGATTTCAGTGGGGGGGGGGTATGTGTATGTGTGTGCACGCATGGGAAATTAACTCCTGCTTGTGTGCCTCCATTTTTTTTTTGGTTAAAATGCACAAGGAAGGAGAAAAGAAATGCGAGACAAACACTGGGAAGTTCAGCTCCTCTGTTGGATAAGCAGAGCTCCACTGTGCGCGAGCCTCAATGCCTTCCCCACCACAACGCCGCCGCACTCCCTCAGCAGTTCCACGTGCCACCTGGGCCCTGGGGACAAGAAAGGGTAATACCCCGCAAAGTCAACTAAATCTTACATCAAACCAAAAGGTGGGAGGGGTTGTTATATAAGAAGATGGTGAATCTGAGGTGGAGGGGAGGGTCATCTCACGTTGCTACGCGATAGCTTCGTATCACACCTGGACCTCAGATGAGAGTGGCATTTATGAAAACTCTGCATATGCGGTTTCCAATTCTGACTACCAGGAAAAAAATGACTTTTTTCGTGACTCCAAGTTAGTTGCGTTCTTTGAGGCGAGAAGTCAGTCCTCCTTTACTGCAACAGAACTGAGGGGGGGGAGGGGCAGCACAGGGACGTGAGGGGGCACATTATAGCACAGCTGAAGTGGGAAAGCGGGCTGTGATTCCCCAGGTGTGTGAGGGGGCCCATGTAACACCAGCCAAGCCCCTTTTCCCTGGTCTAAATGGGTTTTAATCTCGTGATCGAAACAGGAAGACAGACACCTCTATCTGCAGAGTGGGGGGTGGGACATCGCTCATTCCATCTGCCCCATTTCAGAGTATTTACCTGCTTTTCTGTACCTTGGATAGATACAGCGGATCTTCCCTTAAAGCCGCAGTGACTGGCACAGGTTTACACAGGTTTAGCTGATCTTCTCTTAACGCTGCAGTGACTGGGTACAGCTTTGTTTTCCGCCCTGCTAAAATGTCTCTTCCACACATGCTTCCTCACTCTGCCTGCTCCATCTCTGGGAACTGGGGGCAAACACACCACCTCCAACCCCTCCCTCAAAATTCCCAGGTACTGTGCAGCTTCTCCAGCACGTTTTCTTGAAATGCCTGCTGCGCGCTTTCCCAGGTAGACCACTGGCCTGCAGTCTGCTGCACTCGGCCCCGTCCCGCGCTGCCTGGTCAGCTACAGCCCCGCAACCTACAAATAAAAAGCAGCTACGATTCCTTAACCGCGACGCCACCTGGGGATTCACCCGCACCTGTGCAGGAACCTGCCCACGCGGCGGTTCAGCAGGAGCGGGGCTCCCGCCTCGCAGCCCCCGGTGACAGCGGTGACGATCCTCACACGCGCATTCGTACGTCAGCGAGCGAACCGACCCTGGTGCCTCTGGCTGCGTTCAGAGATGACGTCGTGGTTGTAGCTGAGCCGACAACTGCGTCATGCTGCCGAGGAACCCCCACCCGGAGCTGTCCCCTGCATCCTCCCTCACCCCCCCCCCACCACCATATAAATGGCAGCCTACAGGACCCTTAGTTTTACACAGTTAATCCCCCCCCCCCCCCACAAGACAGCTCCCATCCCCACTACACACTACTGCCCTGGAGTGGGGGGGGGATTGTACTGCTCAGGCACATCAAGTGCTGGGCTCTCAAAGTAAGGGGGGGCATTGCGGCAATGTGCACACTGGGGGGTGGGGGCGTGGACGCCAAGATGCAACGCTGCACCCATTGCTGTGGTCACAGCTCCGCCTGATTGGTCTGTTGGCTCGGTGCTCTGTGGGGATGGAGGGAATGCCGCTTTCCTCCTCTCCTCTCCCTCACATTCATTCATCCCCTCACTTACTTACTCCCTCCCTTCCCCCATCTGCACACACCCCCCCCTCCTTTACTGCAGCAGCATCCTGCTGCTAAAGTGTGGCTCTGTTTTCAACGAGATCCTCGTGGGCAGCTCGAAGGGGCTGGGAGGGAACCTGTGAAAGGCGTGAGGCCGAGATCCCTGCCACGCCCAGCAGGGGGCGACACACCACGCATTTCCTGCAGAAACTCCACATAGCATGGATGCAGCCCCGGCCATAACTTGACGACATAACTGAGAACTGCTCAGCCCAGATGGAGGCAGTCAAGGGATCCAGGGACCCCCATCACAACCCACCCTGCCTGAGACTATTAGACTAACAGAGATGCAGTATTCAAGCCGCTGAATTAGCCTTGAGTGAATGTGACCTTGCGGCAAAGATGTGCGCCAACCCCTGGCCTGTCAAACCCCCAGGGAATCGGCACCTTTTATCTCGCATCCACAGACACGACTGCGGATGGAAGTGGCCCCGAATCGGAGAAATTACAGCAGTAAAATTTCACGCCATGCCGGACCCCAAATGCACTCGCAGCTCATGTTACTTTCATCACTCCATGTTTATCAGTGCAGGGCCTATCCATCAT
The DNA here is from genome assembly GCF_023856365.1 of Brienomyrus brachyistius. NCBI lineage: Eukaryota > Metazoa > Chordata > Actinopteri > Osteoglossiformes > Mormyridae > Brienomyrus > Brienomyrus brachyistius. The sequence continues at coordinate 243,000 of NW_026042422.1, read as the reverse complement.
CCGAGCCCCGTTGCCCGGGAAACACAGTTAGTATTCCGAGTTCCGAGCCCTGTTGCCCGGGAAACGCAGTTAGTATTCCGAGCGCGAGGCCCCTGCGCAGCCGCTCTGTGGAGATTCCATTGGCTGTTGGGGCGGCTCGCTGTCCAAAGGCGTTGACCCAAACGTCGAATTCATGACTTCAGGAGAGGCGGGGGACTGCGGCTGGGGCTAGAACACACGCCTCCCCCCCCAACACCCATGTTAAAGCCCCCCCCCCCATTCTCAAATCTACCGTTTTCATTCAGTGATGAAGAGGCAGCCCAGAAACTCATTCATAAGCCTTTTCTCTGAAACGGTGAACGAGCTGGAGGGAGGAACCAACCAGCCGCAGAACCGCCATTCCTGTTGATCAACAGCCAATCAGGCGAACACCGGAGGGGTGGGTGTGGCCATGATACCACCCACCCTCCCCAACAAATCTCCATGCCCCCCCCCACCCCAATCTGCCTCTCATTCACCCATTCATTCCATTCATTTTCCTCCTTCATTCATGTATTTCAGTACGCTGTGTTTTTAATCACCCAGCAGGATCCCTGACACACGACATGTGCTCCTCTCTTGGAAACAGTATCCAAGGAACCTCAGTTGCAGGTATGGAAGGGAGGGGCTGTGAATCTCTCCACGATGGTTTATAGATCCACATCCCTACCAGGGGCCGAAATTCACTCTCACAAGAATGGTATAAAAATCCAAGATGCCTCGCAGACGCAGAATCATCTTGTCTGGGGAGGGAAAAAAGGAAAAACTCTGCAAACTGAAATCCATACGACGTTAATCTGCCTGGCAAGTTACCGGCGTACTGCAAAAGCAAAAAACATGCAAAATTATAATCATAAAAATCCGCTCTCGTTATCTCTCTGTCACAACGTTATGGAGCAAAAGTCGATTTTCGGTAAACGAATATGTGTTCGAAAACCTGAAGCCATCCCATTTAGACAATGCCACCGGGTGTGTTTCGGCACTCGGCTGGAACCGAGGAAATGGCGCCTTTGGGCCAAGCCGGGCCCCGTACGCATGGGGGCCAGGGGTCCCGCAGCAGCGCCAACTCGGGCAGCGGGCGCAGCCATTTGTGTCCGCAGGCCGTTGGCGGGGGTGTCCGCATACCGCTATGCTGCACTCGTGACATTTCCCTGGGGAGTCGACCAGGGAGGGGGGGTAACCCACCCGGCCATGCTGGGGGGGGGGGTCACGAGGGGCTGGGATTCTAGGAGGTGGCCGCTGGCCGACTCCCCAATGATATCAAAATACCGCCCCCCCCCGAAGGCTTTCCCCTGTCTACTTTCCATCCTGTCAGCGGCTGTCAGAATTAATCAAATTTTACTATCTGACGCTGCGGAAAATGGAATCCGGGGAGGACCCCCCCCCCCTGCTGCTGACATCCCAGACAACACCCTGACCCCCCCACCCCCACCGTTCGCCCTCCGCCAGCAGGGACCATCCCTCAACAAGCCAGCGTGGGGAAGGGGTACAAAATAACCCACCCACTGGGTTCAGACAGGCCTGCTGAATCTGCTTACTGCAGCCTGGCATTAAACATGCCACCACACATTCTGACGCCCCACTCGAAAATAACGGCAATGTATGTGGGGGAGGGGGTACCACATCAAAGAGAGATCCCTCCCCATCTCTGCATGAGGATAGAGGGGCACAACCCAAGCCTCAAATTCCCTCCCAACCTTTCAGGCTACAGCCTGATAGTCTTAAACATTCGGCCCACAGGTGCCTGTCTCTCCTGAGCAGTAATTATTTGTGTTTCTTTGAACATTTACCCCGGTAAGGCCACACAATCAGTCATCCCTCCACCGCAGACGCCTGGCGGAGACCTAAAAGCCAGCCAGCTTAATCTGGCAGGCATCTTCAGTGACAAACCAATTAAGGAAAGGCCCGGATTCTGGCCCTGGCACGGCCCCCGCTGCGCTCGCCAGCCGCTCCGGTTATCGCCGCGCACAAAGCCGCCATATCCGGTAACGCAGGGCTCTTTCACGGCCTGGAAACATCAGGTCACTGCGGTGGCCCACAAAGGATGGGCCCGACGGTCACGCTCACGTGACACCCGCATCCCACCGCGGCTCTGGTTTCCCGGCGGTGAGCGATCTGTGATGCGCCAGCGGGTGTGTGCCACCAGGGGGCGCCACCTCTCGTCCAGAGCCGTGGTGGAAATTAGGCCCTGAATACTTGTATCTAAGACCATCAATGATCCCGACTCCACAAACGCTCATGGGGAGAATGTTCACTTTTTACTCAGTAAACACACTTTTGTTCCATTTGTCCGTCAGTAGCATCATAGGCCATTTATATGTGCAGTCACACACACACACGTCGGGTAAACATATCTGTATGGCGGCCGCTCATTCATTTCTATGGGAAAAAAGCTAACGCTAACTATGACAACCTTAACCCCTACCCAGCCCTAACCTTAACCCATGAGAAACCAAGCAAAATGTGAGTCTTTGTATTTTTAGTTCTCATTGCAGTCACAGTCACAGAACAGGAAACTGGTCCCCATAATGGAAAAAAAAATGGGCATTCATCACTTTGTGGGGACATTGTGTCCCCATAACGTAAAGTATACCCGCTCGCAGATACACACACAAACAGTTTCATACGTCCGTCCCCCCCCCCCCCCCCCCAGACGGCACAGCTGCTCTCGCTGCTTGGGGAGGGAAACGCGCAAGAAACAAAGAGCTGGAGAGATAGACGGGATGAGAGACGGCCCACCCACGAGCCGCATTGAGCCCATCCACCCGAAGCTCAAAGGGGGGTGGGAGATGGGGGCCCGTTCATGTGCACAGCTGGCACAGGGCGCTCAGGAGAGGGTCTTCAATCCGGCTCACTTGTCTGAAATGCAATCAGCCCCCAGTTCCCTGCGTGCTCTACAATGCCGCCCGTGTATCACACAGAAGCAAGGTTTGCAAGACAGGTAGGTTCAGCGAACTGCCCCCACTGGGGACGCGCTAGCAGAGGTCCAGCGTGCCGAATGTCCGTGCGTCTTGCTGCACCACCTAGCATGTGTCTGATCCTGTATGTATCCAGCAAGTGTGAACTGGCTGCTACGACGTCCTGCATGTGCGGACACGCCTACACATACTGACATGTGTGCGTGGAGTCTCACGGCTTCACAGGAGAACCTGAACACGCCCGTGAAGGGCATCCTTCATTACCCTCAACACAATGATGGAGAAACTTAACACGGGTGGGGAAAAAGCTGAGTGGGGCATAAGGGGTATTCTGCAGTTAGAGTTGGCCCTCTAAGAAAGCAGAAAGCCCCTGTCATTCCCCGATGCATATTTGAAATGCCCAAAAGAACAGTTTTGCATGCAAAAAAGACATTCGTTCATAGTGTCGCAAAGCGCAGCAACAGCGCCATCTATGGGCAAAGCCGTGGCACCGCAACTACTGCGGAAAACGGCATTGAGGTTCAGCCGCACACTTCTGTCGGGTTTTTTTTAATGCCATTTCGTGAGGAGACACTGATTTGCGGGAGGTCTATTCTGATAAATTTGTACTGTGATATTATATTAAAGACCTCATATAAAATAAGTACTACTGCATTTATTCCATTGTAATCGCAAAACATGTTTTTTAAGAGATCCACAGTTCAATAATACAGTTACGTGAGGACAAATCTTTATCACACTGCTGCCATAAGATATTATTTACCTGGAATAAACGTTTACAGAAACGTCTTTCTACTAAGAATATTTGTAAGATAATATTTTGATTTGCAGAAAAAGAAACTATAATTGGCCCAGAGAGTCAGTGAATAAATGTTAAATTGTATAATGTATAATTAAGCATCAGTGGATTTGAAATGCTTAAACCTGCGGAAACATAAACAGAAATGAGCGTTTAATCTGCAGTAAAATACTTGGGGGGGAGCTACCCTAATACAATAACCTTAAAAAAATCATATATGGCTGAGGATGCTACCTATCGACTAAAAACGCGAAGGACACCCCAGCTCCAAATATGCATTTAATCCAAGGACGAAACCAAAGCCGCATTCGTCTCGCCTTTGGCTATCACAGGGGCGTCCAGGGGACACATCATCCGTTTATTCTAATCATTTAATAAACTCTGCGGTTACAGCGCCTCCTGGTGACCGCTTAGAATCTGAAACACGAATGAGAGGAAAAATCATATGTCCGTATATTTTAGGACTTCATATTTGCACAGGTTGTTTTTGCAGTGTGACGTCAAATACATAAAATACATACCAAGAATGAGAATGGCATCGTCCTTCTTGACATGCTGCTCAAGTAAGTGCTGGAATTTTGAAAGGTCTCCGAACCACTCGAACGACTCCTCTCTCCTGTACCTCTCATCCCAGTATTCCACGTCTTTATATCTCGAATTGCTGTCGGGCAAATACTCCATCGTATCGCCGTTGTATCTTTTAACGGAGTTACTGCCCTGGCACCCTTTTCAGACACTCGTCTTCAGACACTTTCAGAGTCCAGTCGAAGAGTCGGCACCCTGAACTGAACGAGATCAAGGCGTTAGAACGACATGCCTTTTTGGAAAGTTACGGAATGCTGTGTGCAAACAAATGTGAAAAATTAACAAAGGTGAACGCAGCCCTTCTGCTTTGAAGCCTATCACTCTTGAAAAATTACATTGACATCATATAGAGTTAAAAATCGCGCGTCAGCAAACCCACGTGTACGAGCTGACACCGGCAGCTCTCCAGTCGCCTCACCTGCGTCCGCATCGCCGCTTGTGCAACGTCATTTTCCTTCCCTCTGGAAACAAGGAGCCGTGTTACACCTTAATGTTCTCGGGTCAATTAAATGACGATGTTTTCATTTCTAATGTATATTAATGCAGTACTATACTAGTAATTAATATACAGAAATATATTCAGGGCTTCAGGGGCACATTGAGCCAAACATACACTAACAGATTCAGGGGACCCAGTACTTTACATATATAACACAATATATAATACAGCGAATAACATAACAAGAACCAGAGATGTAGCAGACAGTAAATAAATATTAGTAAATTAATTTGAATCTTCGCAAATGACTAATGAAACAAACAGCGATTATATTTATTCGTCAGCTGTTGGTACTGATAAGTGTAATGTTAAAGCATGCTATATATATTATGTTTTTCGCCTCTTAAAACGACTTACATTTTTAACGTACGTAAATTCTAATTAATCTACGTTATTATTTCTGTTAATGTTAAAGCGGGCATCAACGGCTGATTCAACGTACAAATGAAAGGGGGTAAACAAATTTTGTTTATGCATTATAATATATAATGAATCGATAATTTGATAGAGGACCATTAATTAACAGTTCAAATGGAACAAAAACTAATTCAACCATTATGCTCCATGAACCAGTCATATTACAAGACAACTGCGAGGCAAAACTTTCTAAGGTCTGTAGTTTGTAGTTTCACACATAACATTTAGGTCAGTGTTTTCAAACAGTCCATTAAGCGGTTAATGGTAACAAAAACAACATACACAGGAGTTCCCAAAACAAGGGCTGGTATACAGTCAGGACTGACAGACACCATTCCTCGACACTTCAACCCAGTTAACCAGTTCAATTGTAGAATCAGCGCGATAAAGTCAAAATTTATATGATTATTTTCTCGGCCTCTAGGGGGAGCATGTCATTACACAAGAGAGTATATCACCATCACACTGTATCGGAATAAGTACTGATAATCAATACATCCACGCTTCCTCCCAGCTACTCATCCAATAGGCTACCAGGATACGTAAATATTTATGAAATATTAATTCAAACGCCATTTGATCATTTTATTCATGTATCATTACATAGCCTAAAGGCCTACTGTAAAGTTTGTTGTAAAGTTTTGAACTGAACTATCGGCAGATGAACATAAGGGTTGCGTCTGGCAGCTTTTGGTGTTCCTTTCAAAAAACAGTGAGATCTTCAGTATGCATATTTTTTTTCTCTCTCCATAAATATTTTCAAATCGGAGAGAAAATTATTATTTCACGCGTTTCTATTTTTTTTTACATACGCCTAGGCCAAGTTATATGGAATTAATTCTATGCTCAATGAGATATTGATAGGCGTACAATATGAATAGCATTTTTGTTAGAATACGTCTTTAATAAATTGTTCTGTTGCACTTCTCGGATTTGAAACAAATGCTTTGACAAAAGTTTTGACTTAGATCTGGTCAGAACGTTTTTGTCCTCGATCCATTTGATATATTTGCTTTAATGATATTGTTTTCTGGTCACGTCATGGCCGTTTCGCATATAATTTTATATCGATTATTAACCCTTTATCATTAGCGGTCGAAAATAGCAAGATGTATTACTTTTCCCTGTATGCTTACAATATAAGTGAATGGGCCGTTACTTTTACGACAGGAGTAGTTAATCGCCCACTACCGTAATAGTTCAATCATGTATCCCTTTGTGTTTAATTTAATGTTGTGTACCAAAGGAATATTCTAATAACTTTTTTTTGCCATATGGAAAACTTGGAGTGGAGCGGCGTCTTGTTGAGGAGGGTATAATGGGGGCGCTGAATAAAATTTTAACATGTCAAAAAAGTTCAGGTCAGAAAAAGCTGTTATCTACACATATAAACGTGCATCTGAACTGTTATGCTGCTGATGTGTCTGCATGCCCTCAGATGTTTTTGCACACGCGATGTTAAATAATGTTGACTCTTCGATCGCGGTGTAGTTCGCTCCGCCTGGAGAGGGTCTGCGTCGGGTTGAATCCTCTGTACCACGTGGGGTAGATGTGTAATGAGAGAGTCCCGGCGGAGCCTGGCATTCCGGCGCTCGGGCATGGGGATGGCGCGCCGGCTCCGCTTCACACTAATCGCCATGCGTCGCTATTTCTGCATGTAACGCCTTTAAAATCGCCCATTTGCTTTCTTTTTTCTTTTTCTTTTCTTTGCGTTTATTTTTAACTAAAAATGGCTTGGCCGTGCATCAGTAGGGTGTGCTGCCTGGCTCGGTTCTGGAACCAGTTCGACAAATCCGATCTCTCGGTGCCGCTAACTATCCAGAACTACTCCGAGATCGGGGAGCAGGAGGTAAGATCAGTCGCCAAGCACGTACCGGCGGGCAGGACGCAGAAAGCCGGACCATCAGCCCAGGACCAGAGAACATCACTTGCAGCAGCGGAGGCGGGGAGCAGGAGATCATTGCGGGGACGGAAGGAACCGAGCTACAAGCCCCGAGAGGACTACCGTCCCCCCGACGTGCCTTTTCAGAGTGTCACTCAGTACAAACAAGATTTCAAGCCCTGGCCCATTCCTAAAAGGGAGAGTTTCCCCTGGATTACCAATGGTAGTAAGGACGACTCCCCTTTGGATAGTCCAAAAAATGCGAACCAGCACAAAAGCGATAACCAGGATGGAAGTAGGCAGAAGCGGGGCGATCAGTCGCTGGGGACGGCCAAAGGAAGCTCATACAGGTACGTGGCATCGGAGCTGTTCATTCAGCACCGTAACCAGGGCGCATCTGTACACCGGTACCAGCGACAGGCTCTTTTAACTTACTCCCTAGCAAACCTTTAGTGTACTTTTGATAGTAGTAAAATGTACAGATTACAACATTTAATAACTAAATTATGTTCACTTTTAGTGTATACAGTACTTGTATTCACATTATCGCAGGATATTTATTACTGACTTTTATTTTTAGCGAAACATTGTCACTTGGATACACGGTACATAAATATTTTCTTTTATGCGCACCCTCTTTTCGGACTTGGTGCATTTTAACACCGCAAATGAATCCGCTCAGTCGCTTGCAGGGGGGCTCAGGGAACCCAGAAAGAAAGACGCAACAAGCTGCTCATTTATAACGCAGCAGTTCTGAGGACCGGTTTTAAAATATCGCAGAAATTTAATGTATAACCCAGATTTTCAACGAATAGTATATTTAGTTGGTCGCCGGAAGCAGATGCTTTAATACTAGTAAGCAGAGGAGAATCTGCACGAGTTATAAATAGTCCATCACCTGATATAACCCATTGCGCTCAGTTTTCCAGCACCCTCCCCAAACGCGGTCGCGCAGAATTTTCTCCCAATTCGACTCATCGCGATCCGCGGCAGCCCCGACGGACTTCATTACCCCTGCTAGATAATTTGTGCCAGATCGTTACTAATTATCTTTTCAATGATTGGCTTTTCTGCCCGGAGAAATTTATTTCCGCCTGTTTTTTTCCTAAGTCCGCAGCGTCGGGTATTGCTGTCTTGCAGTAATAAATGTTTTTTTGTTTGAGACCCTTTTTGCCCCCTCCGTTTCACAAGGAAGGCAACGAGCCTCCTCTCTTACGCTTAACACATCAAATAGGGAGGATATGCGCATCGACGTCACGGATGGGGTGACCTGATTGATGACAACTTTTGAAAAATGGAAATAGGGACAGCAGTATAATTTTAGTTTTGTATCACACCTTTTGTGACCGTGCGGAGATTAATCTACCTTAGCTGCTTGTTGGCCATATGAACCGGTTCTTTATATACATACATACACACACACCAACTGCTGTGTGTGTGCGTATATATATAACCAGCAGGTAGTTTGATAGTCATGTAACTGTGCCAGAGAGATTGCATCAAGCCCCAAGTGACCATGCTGTTGTACCTTTGAAGGGAAACTGCCTCATCATTTTTATGGGCTATTTTTTTTATTTCATCATCCCCCCCCCAAGGCATGAATATCGGCCCTGGTCTGGAGTGAAGTCATCCAAACAGGTCCGTAAGAAGCCCCCCCTCAGCACAGCAGACCTCCCGCCTGAGACCAGCTACCGGGCAGCTTTCAGCGGGGACTCCTTCAGGCAGATGGAGGTGCTCCATGTGGATACCACCGGAGCCTCACGAGGCGACCTTCCTGACGGGCCGGACCTCATCCTCAGGACCAGGGCAGAGGTGAGCCCCTTGGGTACCTCCATCGAGGTCCGATTCAGCAGTATCAGTGTCACATGATTTATCATTTTCAGAAGAAATATATGTAATTATATATGGTATACATTAACTTTTAAAAGCACATTACTGAGATGTCTAAGGTACATTTGCTATGAACATTAGTGAATCCATCCATCCATTGACTACTTATCCAGTACAGGACTATGGAGTGCAATTTTATTTTATTTTTTATTTTACAAATAATGTCGGCTGTGATCAGGGCTGGTGGAGGGGGATTAAGAGATGGAGGGTCAAATGGGGACTTTCCTTGAGGTGTCATCGTGCCTTCCAGCTAGCACCAGCTCCAGTTAACCTGGAACTAACCCCACAGCACCTGACAGATGTTAGCACATCCCTTAGGCAAAAGCCTCTGGGCAGTCTGCTGATTCAACGTTCACCTTTAAACCATTCAAAGGCATTTCCTCTCCAAACAGTGTAACAATCCACCAGTTATTCTAATTCATTGGTGCTATGACACTTTTAGCATAAACCAATCATCTTTGGATTAATGGTTTCAGCGCTCGTGTTACACAAATGCGGCTGTCAGCGGGCAAAAGCGCAGCGCGAGTCTGTGTGATGAATGCACCACAATGTACAGGCCCAACACAAGAATGATCCTAAAAGTATAGACGCTGTGAGAAATATTGCCGAGGTACATTTAAAGTCCAAAAAAACACAGCAGTAGAAGTTCCAGCTTCTGGAAAATTAGAGTTTTAAAGGATTTACTGCCGGGAGCCTCTTTTCCGTTAAATTGGGTGGCTGGCGAAGGTTGAGAAGGTTCTGTGCTGTCAGTTAGTCAATCAATAAGTTTGGCCGATCAGAAAAATTAACTCTGGAGGGTGACAGAAAACACCACAGCTGGGGGGCCAACCTTGATTTACCATTTTCGGAAGGATCACGGAAAGAGAAGGAAAATGAAGACGCGGTATGTTATTTTCATTTGGTGCTTCTTGACACACTCCGGTACGCACTATTCGAGAGTGCAGGAGTGGCCGCAACTCTCGCCGGAACTGCGCCATCCACGCGCTAAAGGACGAGTGCAGCCTAGGTGAATCGCGCCCTACAGAGGGCAAATTGATAAGTAGGGCACACCCGGGCCCCTGGGGGCCCAAATTAACGTGAAACGCAGCACCTGAAGCCTGCCCAGCGCGATGCACATTTTAAGATACTTCAACGTGCATTTAGCTTGGTACAAGGGCGATGGCCAAGTACTCATACAGGACTGGTTAGGGGGTAGCTCACCGAGTGACGCTTCCAAAGTCTAAACTTCCCCACTGCTGGTGGGTGTGACGACACCAGGAAAGCTCAGAAAAATGCTCCGCTCACTTCCGATCCCAAGAGGTAACGCTCCCTCCCTGCAGAGCCATTTTCACACTTCCGGAGACCAAAGCAGCGCTTATGTAAAACAGACGGAGGGTTTACTGCTCTCCGATTTTACTGTCTAAGCTCATTCACTCACACAGTGTCCTAGTTCTGCTCCCCGTTCTCCCAAAACCTTGTACTTGAACAAAAGATGGCATCTACGCTCCACAGAGGTTGAGGCAAGATCAGACGGTTCAATTTTTCTAGTGGGGTCATTGAGTTGGGGGGGGGGGGGGGGGGAAAGGCGCCGTTTGCGACCCATAAAATTCAGACTCTAGCAGTTCTCTTACTCTCGGTCTTGCTCCAGAGGACACTTTGCCCGGGGAACGGCTCTCGGTGCACCAGAGCTTTCAAATGATGGATTATTTTCCATTCTGCCTAAGTGCAAAATCACTGCAGGCTTTTCAGTAGAAATCATCATGAACCGAGAGTGGAGATGGTAGCGAGTATATGTTTGGGGGCGGGGGGTGGGTAGGGGGGGCCTTGCTTTTCTGGAGCCTGACTCACTCATTTTAAAGCCGTTTTTACCGACTGCGCCAAAGCTAAAGCACAACTTCACTGACACCCACGGCAAAACACCGTGCCTCTTATATCTGATCAGAAAGTAAGGGTTTGAATTTCAGCACCATCCATCTGTGCTGGTCAGGGTGGGGCTAGACCTGACCCTATCCCAGTAAGCATGGTCAGGACCCAATGCTGGGCTACACTCTGGATTGGAGAGCATCGACCCCAGAGGTGAGAAACGACAGTGCTAATCACTGAGCGATGAAGCTGCACTGCACACAGCAGCAGAACCTGCAGAACTCATTTTGGGGGGGGAATCAGCAGCACTGATTGCCGGAAACCATATTCTATCCAGCCATAACCGTGTACAGTCCCACGTGCTACACCCTCAGAAAAAAGCGTAAACATTTGTACCCTCGTAATTGTACCTTTTAAGGTACAGAAATGTTCCTCGGAGTCCGTTCCTGTACCCTAAAAGGCACCATTATCTGCAGGTAAGGGTACAATTGGCAGACCCTTGAGGGTACAGCTCTAGTGGGAATTAAAGGTGCACATTTTTACCCTTTTTTAGTCCATCCAACCGTATCCGTTCCCAGTTCCATATTCTAACCTCACTGCTCTCTGTTCTCCAAACTAATTGATTCATTTCCCCCTTTTATTTTTCAGGAGCAGCTGGTTAAAACCAAGCTTTCCCCAAACCCCTCTGCGGTATTTCAGAGTGGATCCCGAATCTTCAATATATGACCAGGTCCCTCAAACATTCTGTCGTCAGCCTAGAGGAGGACAGTGGGCTTAGTTAACCCCATATAAGACAACTATGCAAGAGGTCCCAGAATGCAATGTCTGTGTACAGTTTGCTGTTCATTAAATTCAAAGTTTAAAAGCTTAGAAACTGAGACTGGTGGAGTCAGTAAGCATGTCACAAATTAAACTGTCTTTTTCTCCGTGTGTTAAAATGTTTTAACTACAGGCCTGTGAATGCGTTACACGTTCATGAGCATGTAACTGCTCACCAGATTAATTCAAAATGACTTTTTTCCCTGGTATGCATCTTTGATTAATGAAAGTTATTTTTTTAGTGTATGTGAAACGCAGTTTGATATCCAGTAAAGTACCCTTTATGTCTGCTAGATTTTTATTAATGGGAAAGCAAGCCTACATAGCCGTTCATTTAATTTTCAATGACTTGGGGACAAAAAAACACTACAAATACCTTCTTTTCTTTTTTGAGGTATGTTTATGAGATGTGATTAAAAGTGATGGAGTAAATAACTACATTCTAAGTTCAAATAAAAAAAATATGTTTTAGATGCTTCCTTTTGAGTTTATATGAAGTGTGGTTCAAATTAAATGGCTGGTTTTTCTTTCAGCAGTCCAGAAAAATGGGGACGATTCTTTACAGTGCTGTGTTCAGCAGAAGGCTGGGGTCCTCGCTTTGGCAAACGGGAAGTAGGGGCCTGCTCTGCGTGCCCGAGCAAAAAAACACACACTTCATTATTTTTATTATTATTCTGTAGCAAAGCCGTTAGGAGGACCAGCACTAAGCTCCGTCCACTGAAGACTCACTAGGCCATCTGACCCCGATATCCAACCGCTGCTGCATTCCAGACCCGGCCAGTAATCTCCATAAATCCACCCTGAAAAGAGTGAATTTTCAATTATTAAAAAGACAGCTGCCCATGACAGCGAGTCCCGAAAACCCTCCATGCAGCTGGTTGGTACAGAGCACAGTCTGACATGCCGACAACACCCACCCCCTCCTCCCCCGAGCCAGCAGCAGCATCAAGGAGGCTTCTGGGAAAAATTTGTCCTCTTACTATCCATCACCCAGTCCTCCCCATGCATGGACTTCTCATTTACCTTATACGCAAGAATAAATCACAGATGCTCCCCCACCCTTTTTATGGGAACAAGATCCACCTCGGAAAAGCCAAGCAGCTTCTGCTCGATTTCTCCCTTCAGGATGACAGATAAGGCTGTCAGGCTTTTTGAAGAAAGAAAAAAAAAATCTAATTCGCTTACCAACTTGTAAAATGATTATTTGCCATCCCAGTGAGAGCAGGCAGGGATGTGCAGAAAAATACTGGTGCTCTATAAAGCCACAGTGGGCAGGGATGTTGTACGCCGTCAATCACCACCATGGGGGGTGGGTGAAAACCATGGGGACGGGGGGGGCGGAAATCAGGCAGTGACGCTGCACAAGATCCCACCCACTGCTGCTTCCAAAACCAATTCCGTCGTCACTTGGAAAAAGATTTAATCGCTAATTATGATTAATCAAGAAACACCGGCCCTCGAAACTGGCCTTCCAAGCCTAGGATGCCGTCATATTTGGAAAATAGCATCGTACCCCTGACAGCCACCTGCATGGAAACGCGTAAATCACACAAGCCAGACCCAAGAAAGCACGTTAAATAACTTTTTCATTTTTAATACAAGAATATTAATTCAGTTTTCATGTGTGCGGGGAATGTGGGGAGGGGTCAGGGCCCTAACCCAGCTTAGCACAGAACCAACAGACTCACATGCATTCCAACTGGAAGCTTCTCCACTCTCTGTTCTTTAAAGGCAGGACATAAAACGCGGGGAACCGTAACGGCGACGCAGCAGACAGTCTCCTGCATGCACTCAGTGTCATATTTTAGCCAACAATATATTACAGGAACACCTGTGTTAAAAACAATACTTCCAATATGTTCTCTAGCTGTTGTGCAACTAAAAGTAATAACTAGTTAGGTCACTAGTTAACTCTCCTATTAGCTTTAATTCATTCTACAGAAATACTGATCATAAAATATGAGGAAAGTAATCTTGATTGTGCAGATAACACGCTTTGATGAGACAGTATGTCACTACTGTAAAATGCCGGTGAGCAGCTTGGTTTGCCACACGCGTCATCCTTACACCGTTTTTGCAGAATTCCGACACACCAGGAAACACTGGGATGTTACTGTCGTCGGCCACCTCTGGACCAGACAGAAGACACAAGTGTTTATCACGACGGCTGACTGAAACCAGAAACCCTACACAAATACTTTTAAAACATTGATTCCGTGATGTCACAATGCTATAGTGATAAAACACTGATAAAAGGCTCTGGCGGGGGAGGGGGGGGGGGGTAATTGTAGGTGGGGGGGAAATGAAGGGGCATAGGTAACTTCATTCATGCGCTGACAGGAATCACAGGAAGTTCAAGGTTGAAGAAGCTACCCTACTTAGCGACCACTGAATGTCAGTCATCCATTGATTTTTCACCTCAGTCCTCACCTGCACAGTCAGCAATTTTTGATTTTAGCGCATGTTAGATTTGACCGGAAGGGGTCAGTCAATGAGAAAAGGCAGAATTCCGGCAGCGCTCAACATGGAAACCGTACTGCAGGAAGTAGGCCCGGGTGCGAGATGGGCAGCAGCCAGGAGCTCCGTTCAGCTACAGCTCTGCATGCCAGAGAGACTGAGGCGAAGAGACAGGACTCAAGCAGCTGGCACTAAAACCGACAGGGACTGTGTCTGTGGCCCTTTAGGTCAACCAGCAGTGACCCTATAACCATTCTCACTGCTGGGATCCTGCCGCGGTGAGCGCCAATCCTGGTCTGAGACCACAGCAGAAGTCCTCATGCTCTGGGATTAAACCGATTCATGTTGGAGCACCTTGACAGGGGCTGTGTGGGGACACGCCCCTGCATGCCCCACCCCCCGACCACTGGGCACGCTCAGTCTGTGTGGGCCTCATCCTTCACCAGGCAGCCCATGTACTTGTTGGTCAGGAAGTCGCAGGCGGCGATACCAGCTACTGCCTGGTGGACATCGATGGCCGTGATCTCCCTGGGAGCTCTGGGGGGGGGGGGACAAACCTTAATATCACACAATGCAGTGCGGCACAGTCCTCTAATCTGACTGCTCTGGTCAAAGGAGTAAAGAGACTGCTGACCAGGGAGGGGCATGCAGACATTACCAACACAACCCAATGGAAAACAAATTTAACAGACTGAGCTTCAGAAATGGCTATGAGAATGCATGCTGCAGTGTTAAGTGTGCGTGGGGGGGGGGGGGGGGGGGGGCTCTGACCTGTTTTGTGGAGCTTTGAGGTACGCCCCAGCGAGAGACTCCCTCAGGACATCACTGGCAAATTGCTCCACCGCCTGAACCCCCCAGGGAACGCAAGAGAGATCATTAAAAAAGTCACCAACAGCAATGCCCAAGCAAACGTTTACATTCCGATTTTCACGCAAGTACACAAACAGACAGACAGACACGCACACACACACACACACACACACACAGAACTGCATGCAGGCTGGGCCACACCCCCTCACGGGCATATTACAGTACACAGCCCCCAGGTCTGTTGCCACGGTGATGGCAGGTGGGCTGCGGGCACTTGTCCTACGCACCTTCAGGATCATTTCCTCGACCACTGGGGCGTAAATGTTCTTCTCCACCTCTACCGGCTGGAAGGAAACTCCGATCTGGAAGAGAGGACAGCCAGTGAGCGTGAGAGGCACACGAAGCCTGGGCGGGGGTCAGCGATACCCACCAGCAGGGCACCCACCTGCTGGGCGGCGTCTCTGACAAAATGCGAGGTGGCTGACGGGCCCAGGTAAAAGTGGGACTCCTGCTCCTCGCCCAGCTCTTCCTGCTTGACCCGCAGCTGGCAGACCGGCTCCGCCACGCCCACGATGTCCAGCGGCTCGTCCTCCGGCTCCGCCTCCGTCTTCAGCAGCGCCTGCAGCTCCTCCAGCCGCTGGCACAGCTCCTCCGCATCCAGCAGCGTCGAGGGGCATTCTGGGAAATGCAGGCGGCTGGTGTTACAGACGTCCACATCTCTGCTTTCCATTCAAGCACTTCAATACAGTGTCTGTGTGCGACAGCAATTTTTAAATGGATCCGATACTGCTTGCAATATTAACACGCATCACCATGGAAACGCTGTCTTAGTACACAGGTCAAATACTTACCATAATTATTACTGGTACCACTAACATTTGCTTGCCTGCCTATACGATTCCCTCATTCTGATTGCTACTGTTGCAGTGCAGAAGTTACTGCCTGACTGTATACAGCAATATATATTGTCTCTGAAAAACTTGAGTTGTCTAAGAAAACATAAAGAATTAACAAACCTAGAGATTTCTGAACACTCGAAGGACAAACTAACTGCGGGATTCTGAACGCCTTGGGGTGGCAGGAATCGCAGGCCCCTCCCGCTCCCCCTCCCCCTCCCCACAAGCGCCCAGGGCAGCTCACACGATTCATTCACAGAGTGCTGATTACAGGACAAAGCCCCCCCCCCCATTACTGGGAGACATTACGCAACGGCGCAAGCTTGGCGACGCGCAACAGCGGCCAGAATGTATTCAGGACAAACGGTCCCATCTGAAACGGACCTCAGCGCCGACGTTGTGAGCCCAGAAACAAAAGAAAACCACACTGCAGAGCCAAATAAAGGGAACAGATGGGCTTACAGTAGGGCGGTGGGTCTGTTAGGGACACAATAAAAAGGCTGTTTAGTAATTTTCATAACAGTGGCTCTGGGATTTGATATGTGATCGACCGCATTCTCATATCCCACCCAGAATACCCTAAGAAGGGATTCAAATCTATGACCAGCCCTCGGTGCCGGGAGTGATTAGGCTCCAAACCCGACAATGGGTAGGGTTACAGTCTTTACCTGCCTGATTTTCAGCACTAATTCCCCTATCCCTGGTCTTTTTTGCCCATCAATTCATACACCGTGTTTAAGTTTCGACCCCACAACCTCCTGGCGCCGATGACACACTCTCACCAGGCTCGCTGTCGATCTGGGTGAGGATGTCCTCGATAGAGTCCTCCTGGCTGCGCTGGGGCTCCGGGTCGGGAGGGGTGTAGCCCCTCTGCCTACACCACTGCACCACCTCCTTGGTCTTAGGGAGGGCATTGGCCTGCAGGCCCGGGGATTTCTCCAGCACGTCCTGGACGAGCCCCTTCACAGCCACAGCTCGCTGGAGCTGGGAAAGCAATGTCACCAAGCACCATGCTTCTAGACCTAGTTTTACTTTCACTGGCCTATTTGCAGCCATTACTTGGGCAGTAAGGTGAAGTGTAGGTGAGTTTACAGGACATACACAGTAAAAGGAGATTCCATCATGCATGGTCTCAAACCCTCAAACCCAAGCAGCAGACAGTGGGGGGCACTGTACAGTGATACCTCAGCTGCACGGCGCTTTCCGATGTTCCAAGAGTAGTACTGCTCCAGTGAGTCGGCGCAGAACGGGGGCGAGTCTTCGGCTGCGGGGAACACAGGAGCCGCGCATCAGTGATAACCTCAGCTGTGCTCCCTTGAGTACACGCACGTACGTAACGGGGCTTCGGGGAGAGGAATTAGCCCTGTGGGCGGAAGGAGGGAGCGCCCCCCACAGGCCGCACACGGAACAGCATGCATGTGGACCTTACTCTTCTGGGGGACAATCAGCGGAAACTTCTTCACAGCAGCGGTCAGCAGCTGCGGCAGGTTCTCTATGTGCTCCGTGCTGATTGGAGGAAAAACAAAAAGGGGGCGGGGCCTCAGCAAACAAATTGTAAAGCTTGGATGAACCAACAACCAAGACAAGCGAGCAGAGGACTCGGGCACAGTACTCGATGAGGTCGTGTCCCGACTCTGCTCCCGGCTCCTGCTTGACGGGCCCGGGGGCGGTGATGGGGGTGGAGCCTTCTGCACCTGGAGGCGGGGCAGCACCTCCAGGGGCTCCAGTCACCTCGGGCTCCGTCTTCACTGCGGGCAGGAACAGAACAGGGAAGGATCAGCTCCCGTCCGCAGTCATGTGAGAAACCAGATGCTCATTTGCAAACCGCCTCTAACCTTGAGTGGCGGGAGGTATGGCGGCGGCGGTGGGCAGAGCTGGGGGCGTGGCCGAGCCCCCGCCTGGAGTGGTGCTGCCAGACGCTGCGGCAGTGGCGGGGGGAGGAGCGGTGGCCGCTACGAGGGTGGAGCTGGCCAAAGTTTTCACGGCCGAGCCTGACGGTACCACTGCAGGAGCGCAGAACCAAGAGGCAGCTCCGATTAGCCATCATCCATGACACTCAAGCGGCAAATCAACCCAGCCTGAAAACAATGCCAATGGAGTGTGGCCCATGCTTGTGGGGGCCCTCAGCGAGGCCCCCAGAACCCGGTAGAGGGGGCTTATTCTCACGCCGTCCCAGGTCCGGCACCCGGGTATGGAGAAGGATCCCACTCACCTTTGCTGACAGGCATCAGGATGGTCTGCAGACCCCCCCCAGAGGAGCTGCTCACCCCCAGCTGCTTCAGCTGGTTGGCAGGGATGGTTAGCACAGTCTGCTGGGTACTGGCCTGGCCAGAGTGGATCTTCAGCATACCTTTTGGGGGGGGAGGGGGGGGGTGGAGAAACTTAAAATTGATGGGCACCATGCACTGAAAACGCTACATGGAGCCATGCCTTCGCCCAGATCTCACCTGACAGAGCAGCGGCTTTCCCACCCACAGCGCCCCCCGCTGATGGGACCAGGGAAGCGGTGGCCGCGACGAGGGAGGGACTGGCGTTCTTGGGCGAGCCCACCAGGGACGCGGCTGCCCCCTTGGACAGGCTGATGACCGGCACGTTCACACTCTTGGCGACGGTCACCACGGCGGCAGGGCTGCCTCCCCTCGCCATGACAACAGTGCCCTTGGCGGTGCCGCCGACGGCCGCTTGGCTGGCCGCTACCAGCACCGGGTGGGGGGCCAAGGCTTTGCCGCCGGACGGCCCGGCTGACCCGGAAGACGGACCGGACCCCTCGGCAGGCTTCAGGAGAATTCAAAAGGTACACGATGATGTGAAGAAGGAACTGGGGAGGCGGGGGGGGGGGGGGGCACTAGTGCAAGGGGTACCGCAGATCCCCATTTAACTAGTGAATCTCACTGTGACATTTGTTGTTTTAACTTTATTAATATAAAATTATTGACTTTTTAAACAGATATTGATATATTCCTGAAAAAGATTAGCATAAGGCCTCTGGTACAGCGAGTCTGTGCTGCCAGGAAGGACCCCAGACATACAGCGTTTCTCTGGACAGCTAAGGTAGGCCGCTAAGACAGCTAAGGTAGGCCGCTAAGACAGCTAAGGTAGGCCGCTAAGACAGCTAAGGTAGGCCGCAGCTTCATTCGCTTATTGGAAGTGGCCCCACGTCACTGTCATGGTAACGCGGACAGTTGCTCACTAAACGGCTGTACAAGAGGCGGCGTTTCAAGAGCAGTAATGAAAAAGCGGCACGATGCCCAGCTTTGAGATTGAGGCGGCTGGAACAATTTCACCACCTGCGGAATTAGGACAAAACAACACTCGCTGGCAGTTAACAAGTCAGGCGGGTGCACTAAATAAAAAATTAATTAAAAGCGGACTTGCGATAGACAGAGGTTGGGGTTGTCATGCCAGGGGATCGATTGGGGGCTCTGAGGGTTGGAAACACTGACCTGCTGGGAAGGGGTTGCTGTGGCGACCCCGTGCGGCATGGCGGCAGAGCTGGGCGCTGCCACGACACTGCCCGCCATCCTCAGCGTGCTGCCGCTCGGCTTCGCCAGGTGAGCTGCTGCAGTCACCGTCTTCACAGAGCCGTCTGACAGCTTCACCTGGGACCCCTGGGAGCCGCCCACCACCTACCAATCACAAAAAGCAGCACCCACATTGGGTCTGCGGAACCCAGCTGTACCCTATGACGGCCCAGAACGTAACCGATCCGTTTCTGCGACACTACCCAAGGATACAACCGCAGTTCCTCTCCTGAGATCCCAACTTGCAACCTTTTTCAAACAACGCAACCCAAAAATTGTAACCTACAGCCGTCCAACACGAAACCACGGGAATGACGGACCTGAGTTTCTGGGTTCTGGTACCGAGAGCCTCCAATTAGGACACCATGTACCTGATGAAATCAATCACACCCATCTGTGACACACATGCCTGGTGTGTCATAGTAAATCTGCTTGACTTTTGACGGGGTGAGCAGTCGGCTCTCGGGGAGGGGCGGGATGCCGGCGATGGCCGCAGGCCTGCAGGAAGAGGTGTCCCGGTTCTGGCAATGTGTCACCAGACAAGTGACCACACCGCGAACCAGACCGACCGGCATTCCAGGACAGGGCCGCGACTCCGCCCTCGGGGCGCTGCCCGGCTGGCCAAACCAGAGACGGCATGCGGTCTGGCGTGACCATCGCCTCGCGGGGCGCGCCTAACGGTGAGGTCATTGCCGTGTCAACACTGCGGCACGCAAGGGCGTAGCAGTTCATGGAGGTCGATTTCATGAGGAAGTATGTGAAGATTTTTCAAATCGTTTTTATAATTCTGAGCTGAAAAACTAGTATGACCGAGTCTCTCGTCGGCCCGTGAGCATGTCCCAGACGGTCCCCGAGGCTAAAAATGGAAACATGCCGAACGCGGAGAGCCTTAGGGACAGCCGAGCGGGCGATACCTGGGCGAGGATGGCGGCCTTCTGTCCTGCCGTCACCCGGATGGCCTGCTGGGGCACCGGGGCCGTTGAAGACGTGCTGTTCCCTCCTGAAGGACCGGACCCAGGCTTCCCGGACCCCGGTGCGACTGGCTGGCCCACCAGAAACGTTCCCTGGAACGATGGACGAGAGCTGCGGTCAGGGTGGGAAAGCGGAGCGCACTCTGTGAAAACGCCCGGGGATGGCGGGGTCCGGGGATAGCGGGTGTGTGGGTAGCCAGGCACTCTGGGGGGCCCCAGCAAGAACAAAGGATTTCGACTGAAAGGTCGACAGAAACTCGATGCTCTCCAAGCGGAACTCTGGTGTCCATGGAAACACATGGGCTGCCACAGTGGAAAGAGTACGGCGCTGTGCGTGTGTGTGTGTGTGTGTGTGTGTGTGTGTGTGTGTGTGTGTGTGTGTAAGCGCTCTCGCATTGGGTATCAACATGAAACGATTAATCTCACATCACACTCAGAATGAATGCAACTGACTGAGTGCTTTTACTTACGATTACAAAAGCAAATGCTTTTCTCCTGTGTGTGTGTGTGAGAGAGACTGAGATAGACCAAGCTGCTGAGAGTTCCCCTCGCAATCCATTTCTCTTTCCCTGAACACAGCTGAAGCCTCAAACAGGAGGCTCAGCTGGAAATCCATGTCCTTGAAATCTTTATTTTTATTTTACGTTATTTAGCAGCGGCTTTTATCGAAAGTGACGAAGAAAACCAGGGTCAGACACCCCCAGGAGTGACTGTGGGTAAAGAGCCTTGCTCAGGGTCACAGTGGGGAAAAAAAAAAATCACCCTTGCAACTCTGAGATCTGAACCTGCAACCTTCCACTCATGGGCACAGAGGCCTAATCCACGGAGCCATACACCCCCCGTAACCGGGACAGGGGGGATGAATGATGTCAGCAATGGACAGGTGATGCCCATCATACCATCAATAAGTTCCTAAGCATGTAACTGAATTGAATGTTGGATTTTGGATGGGTTGATTGTTTTATTATCCTTGAACACATACAATATGGGAACTGGAGATTCCCAGCTGTATGCAGTCCCAGCTCGCTTACAGTATACGCTTTAAAAAGATAAAAATAAACCGCGGTGCCCTGGTGCTCAGAGCACACGTACCTGCGGAGTCTGTTTGAGGATGTAGGAGGTATAGGACAGGTTTGAAGGCAAGCTGCTACTGCTGCTGCTGGTGGAGGGAGGAGCTTGAGAAGTCCCCGCCCCCGACTGGGGCGTGGCCTGTGGCTGCTGACCTGCAGTTGGAGAGCACGGCCTGTCACCTTCAAATCAAGGGCCAGATATGGCGATGCGGCCAATGGGGAGAGCAGAGGAGGGGCTGACCTGAGGGATTGGAGGCACGCAGAATGGCCCCCTGTGGGATCAGAAGCAGCTTGCCCTTGCCAGAGGGGTTCTTGCTGTTGGTAGTCAGGTAGAGCTTAGTGCCGGGGGGCAGGTTGGCCAGGCTGGCCAGGTTGTTGGCTGGAAGCTGGAGAGTGGCCATGACTGGAGAAACATTGTGAAAGGGGACAGAGACAGGAGGAGAAGACGGTCACGCTTAACGGCAGATTGAACGTTTACCGAACGCCGAGGCCTCAATTGGCCCAATTGTCTACAGCTTCAGAGGTCTGAGTGCCCCCACTAACAGGGAATCTGGCTGGTGAGTGAGAGGGAAAAAAGGGGGTGGGGGGCAAAGTATGTCAGGACACAGAGAGGCGCTCAGCTGCCAGCCCCCATAGCAAGATCGATCCCTCCCCCCTCTGCCCCCAGGCCCACGTGACACATGCACTCCCCTCCCCCAACTCCTCTGTGACCAAGGTCATTCTCATTTTGCAATGAATGGCCTCAGTCAGACAGAGGAACAACAACAACAACAAATCTCACACACACACACACACACACACACACACAGTTCACGGTCCAGTTCCCTCCCCCAATTCCATCATGGTGCAGCCCTTGACTTGCGTGGGCAATCAGCAAGTTTGGTTGAGCATCGACACTTTCATGTGATACTTTCTCTTCATGGGGGAAATGCTAATTGAACTGAAACAGTAGCTGTGATTGGCTGTACACTTCAAGGACAGGCACAAGTAAAATCCGGTAAAGGGGGGTTCATCTCTCACCCCCCATAACCCCAGCCATGTTGTAATGAATAGTAGAACAAGTAGCTTTTTCCATCAGTACCTTCTATGGCAAAAACTTACGAGTAATTTTCACTAGTCAATGGAGCTTATACGGCAAAACTGCAAACTGCGATAAAGCTATAAAATGCTAACCAGTACCACGCCCTAGTGGCGAGAAACAGGAGAAAAAAACAAGAAGCGTTAAGGCCTAACCAGGTAACACCACTGCCCCCTGGTGGCAGGAGGATAAAAGTACATAGGGGAAAGTGGTTCCTGGAAAGCTTTACCTGACCCCTGGCCTCCAGCTTTAGCAGCTCCAGAAGAAGTGGCTGTTGCCTTGGTGACCGTCTGAACCTGTTGGCCCACGATGCTGCCGCCAGCCCCGCTCACGATGGCCTTGGCCACACCCTGGGCAATCACCTGCTTGTGCCCCATCACCTTGGAGACAGCCGGGCTGGACTTGGCCACGAGGATCTGCCCACTGCTGATGGCCACCTGCTTCACAGCGGACTGCAGGGCTGAGCCAACAGGGATTCCAACCACCTTGAGGGAAAGGTGAGAGGGGCATCATGGGAAATGTAGTTCTAGCACAGGTACGGCACATACAGCAACTGCTCCTATACATACATCACCTGTACACACCTTGTTCTGAGTCATGCTGGGCGCTGCTGGCCCAGCACTCTGCTTCTGCGGCGACACAGCAATTACGTGCCCTCCCTTCACTGCCACAAACTGCTGCGCGGCTGCGTGCTGCGGCGTGGCTGCAGAAAGCAGCACCTGCTGTGCCGGCTGCTGCGGTGCTGTGGACACCTCCCCCGGCTCCTGCTTGATGATCACCTGGCGGGGTGGGGGGAGCGAGACCAGGAGGAATGTCTATTCAGCCACGGTCTAACTGTACTCAGTTCTGGTCGGTGTTTCTTTAGTCACGGCCCATGTCCATTCAGTCACAGTCCTCATCTCTTCAGTTATGGTGCACGTCCATTCAGTCACGGTCCATATTTTTCCAGTTATGGTGCATATCGATTCAGTCACAGTCCATATATCTTCAGTCACAGTCCATGTCAATTCAGTCACAGTCCATATCAATCCAGTCACGGTCCACGTCCATTCAGTCATGCTCCTAACTGGTTATCATCACAATGTTCTCCTCTCACTGGGAGTGTGCATTCACCCCCCCTTATTATCCCAAGGTTGAAGCAAAGCGACGGTTTGCATTTGCGTGTAGCCTGACTAAATCCTGCCTGCCCAGGCCCGGGCATTGCTCTATGGCCCCGTGGAACAGAGCAGAGAGGCGTCCCAGTTAAACCGCACGCGGTGGGCCAAGATTATTAATACTGCAGTCTGCTGGGGGGGGGTGGGGGCAAGGGCTATGGCAAGAGGAGGTCCGGGGGACCTTAACCCAGAAACACTGGAACAGGAAGGTGCTCCCCTTGACCGGATTTAGCTGCCGGGAAGGGGCAGGAAGGGGGGGGAACGTGTGGAGACCCAGCGGGATGATAAACGGGCATGGCATGCGAAGGAGGGGTCTGCCCGAGCGTGGATGAGAGGATCATGGGAAAACAAGCACATCCCCCAGGGGCTACAGTCCTCCGCTGCAGGAACCAGGAACCAGGGCTGCTAAGCCAGCCAGGAAATTCCGGAAGCCGTCAGCTTCAGACACTTGTTTACCTTCATCCCGGAGGACAGGAAGCTTCCGGCATGCACCTTCGGGGCCGGGGAGTGGGTTCCTGGGGATGCCTGAGCCACGGACGTCTGCTTGCCCGTCGGACTGCCTGGAAAAAGGAAGCCCACAGTCAGGGTAGAGAGCTGTGGCTGTACTGGGGCACCGACCGCTTTCTCACGCACACCAGGAGAAGAGAAGAACGTATACAGGCCTCCTGATGGTTAACAGCAAGTGCTCAGTCAATGCCTTGGTACAGCACAGTTAGTGTAAATAAGGTGGGGGGGGGGCAGTATGCACCCAGTCACCCACCCCGGGTTTTACTGTCCTGATCAAACTGACAAGCACATTGATTTTATTTAACAGCTGAATGCATTAAAACATCTGGGAAATCTGGTATTTGTTTCTTAAGTTTAATCATGCAATGGCGCCTGGCTGTGGCTCCGCTGGGCCAGGAGGGGGCAGCGACACACCTGCGGAGACGGCGGCGCTGGGGGATCCCATGCCGGCAACCTGACCGGGCTTGTCCACGATGATGTACGGGTTGTTGATGACGGACGATCCCTGCTTCATGTGCACGGGCGTGGAGGTCGGGGTGCGGGGGAGGGGCGAGTGGCTGGGGGTGGAGATGGGGGAGCCTAGGGAAATTCGCGGGAATCACACAAACACCGCATAACTGCCAATGGAAAAACAGCATCACTTCAGCTAAAGATAAGTATAATCAGACCAAGGACTATTCATAAGCTTGGTGGAAACTTGGACATGAATTTTAACCTGAAAAATCTGAAGACTTTTAAGATGTAAAATGCACAGGAGAAAAAAACTCCAGAAATTAGAGGAGAGACACTTGAGATGTTTGATATGGGCACTGAAATCATTCCTGAAGAGCCAGCGGTGTCCCATTCCCACAGTGACGTACCAGACACGATCTTACAGCTCATGGTGATTGGCTGGAATGACTTCCCGGGAGACTCCGCGGGATTGGGGGCCTGTCCCTGCGGCACGATCTTGCAGCTGGCCGTGATTGGCTGAAAGGCGGAGTTGCTGTGGGAGCCTAGAGTGATCTTCTCCAGGACCTTGGGACGGGACGGGGTGCGGTCAGAGGAGAGGAGGCCGTAGCTGCCCGACCGGCCAACCTCGCTCTTAATGGGAAGACCTGTGGGTGAGAAAAGACTTGGGGTTACCACTGCCGCGTCAGAGGAGGAGGCTGCCACCCGCCAGCCAACCCCAGCATTAAATTTCACACCCCTCCCAATCTAATAGAAGGACAACTGCACCAACAAATGGAGAATGCAGCTCATGAGCCATCCCAATGAACCACGAAGGTGCGGATCCCACCCTAACCCAACCTCTTCATTATGTCTGGGCCCAGAACTTCTCCGAAACCCAAGACCAATCTTCTGGGCCTTCTACTGCAGAAGAAACTTCAGGCCCGTCACTTGGATCACAAGCAATGTCCAATGTCTGGGAAGAAGTCTTTGGGGGGGGGTGTCAGGGTCGTATGGAGATTGGAGCGTGCCGGTGGTACTCACGGAGAACTACCCAGAAACTGAATGGGGGGGGGGGGGGGAACAGCCACAGACACAAACACAGGCATACATGCTTGTGAGAGAGCTAACCGTGAGAATCCTGGGAAATCGACCCTGGGGAGGCTGGGCGCACTGATGCCAGGCCCAGGGGAGCCTGGGGGGTGGAGGAAGGGGGGTGGGTGGCAACTGCTTGCTGGGAGAAAGATGAGGAGGAAGATGACGAGGAGGAGGAGCAGGGGAAGGAAACAAGGTCCTCCCCCACGCTGTTCCGGTGCAGTTCCACATCCACCACCTGCAAGATGGACAGATAGGAAAAGGATCCAATCACCTTCTTTGTGCAGGAAACGGCTTCGCCAGCAGCGTGACGCCATTGGTCAGAGACAGACAGTAAGACCTATCAACTCTTTACCAATTTCTATCCAATGACAAACTGACACAAAGCCACGTGACCTGGCAACCCGTCTTCCATAACAGAAGGTTTCAGAACTGCTGGATCAAAATAAAATATACACAATCCAGCAAAGAAAATTCTTGAGAAAGAATAGTTAGATGTAGATTAAAGAGGGAGACCAGTTAAAACCAAAGAAGGCAAAGGTAGTAAATGGTAACTAGTCTTACCGTCTCTGCCCCCAGCGTCTGCAGGCCTGTGTAAGTCCTGTCAAGCTGCGGAGGGAGGAAGAGTGAGACACATGTGTTCCATGCAGGGCAACCCGGCGTCTAGCCGGAACAAGACTGAGGAACGTGGGGAGCACTGGAAACCCCAGGTGAATGTGTGAGCAGGAGGAACGCAGACCTTCAGGTGGTGGATGATATCGACACGCTTGTTCCGGGCGTCTTTGAAATGGATCTGCACGCGGACGGGGAACTCCCCCCAGCCGCGGCGGGTCAGGTGAAACGGGGGCTCGCTGGAATACATGGGAAGCAGCATGTGAGATCACAGAAAGGGGTGTGTGTGTGTGTGTGTGTGTGTACGCATCCATAATCGATGGTGCAGTGGGGGGGGGGGGGGGGGACTGGAGCTAAAAATATAAAGAAAACTCCACGCAAGAATGTTACATCATGTCCCCAACTAACACACAATGCTTCAAATTTAAATTCTAAACATTAATCTGATTAATCTGAGGTTTTTTAATGCTTCTGAAAAGGCCATATGACCCATTAGAACATTATCTGTCATTAGGACTGCTTTCCAGGAGGCCCAGCGGTGGGTGGGGGTGGGATTCGAACCTATAGGTGGGGGGGAACTTTCCACTTGCTGTAAATCACTAAAGCCGAATGGGTTCCTGAAACGTACCTCCGGCTTCTTCTGGAGGATCCTGAAACTAACATCTAAATTCTAGAAACTGCAAGACGTGCCTCTGTGTCTAAAAACATGAAGATCTCCCGGGCGAGGCAGATCTGGACACGCCTAGTAATCCCCACCTCCCCCCAACCCCACTGGAAGGCGTCGTTTCTCTGAACATCCGCGGATCCTCAGTTGAAAAGCACCCGGCATCCGTCCAACCAATAGGAGCACGGTTGGTGTAAACATGACTATCATTATTGGCAGGTTGGTGGAGGGAGGCGGTTCAGTGAACATGCACGCACCTGACCTCCACCAGGTCGTTGGGCTTGTAACTGGGGTGAAGGAAGAACCAGACCTTCTTGACAAAGTGGTCAATGCTGGGTTCTCTTCGGGAACCCCTGACGTACACCATCCATTTGTGTGTGGACTGGTCGTTCTCTTCTCGTTTGTCTGGGGGGATGTACCTGAGGGAGGGGATTTTGGGGGGGGGGGGTGGACAGGTAAACCGGTAATGACTTTCACAGGCAAGACAAAGCCCTTAGATTTTCATATAGATGTGGGGGCAGGGGGATGTGGCAGTCTGTCACTGGGGCATGATATCAGGTGTTGAATGCCAGGCTGACAGGTGTTCCGCAACTTTGGGGAGGGGTCTTTTTTCAGCCAATCAGAAATTAGATCGTTGCTTTACAAACAACCGAAGGCAATGCAAAAGGAAGGATCAAACAAACCTGGAGCACGCACGTTTGGATTTAACGACAACAGCAGCAGCAACTGTAAAAACTGTAAGGATAACACCGAGCATGCTCAGGACCGACCCCTCCAATAACAGGCATCACTGAGCATGCTCAGTGTTAACAAAAACAACCTTGGGCTCTACAAAGGACATCACTGAGCATGCTCAGCACCTGCCCTACTCCAGGCAACGCTCTTTGTTCACCCAGACCTTGATCACTTAAGACAGAATAACAATACCAAGATGGATTGATCATTATTCAAAGAACAGGATGTTTGGGTCAAGAAGGGGCATGTTCCCAGCAGCTCTGAGATTCAAATAGGCTGTATTACGAAAAGAGAGAGAGACACGCATCCATGCGTGTGCAAATGTACCTCACTGTCACCCAACCCTGAGGCCACTAAAGAAGTTGCACCTAACAGCTATTCAAACCAGCCTCTCTTTATTCTGGTTCTAAGGAGAGAAGCAGTCAAGCCTAAAATTCTGAAATACACGTGAAAACATCCCACTGTGCAAGTACCGGTGCGTTGACTTCACAGGGAAAGCGAGAGTGGGTGGGGCGCCAACACGGCTGGAGGTGAATATAATGGCACGAGAAGGCTGTACCTCACTGCCTCGGGCCTGCAAACCTGAGTTTCAGTACCTCACCAACCACCGCCTGCATTAGTCTTCACAAAAATAAATAACTCTGTTAAGTGGCGTCTAGGAATACTTCCCAGCTCACTCAAACCACAGTTCTGGATTCATGCACATACATGTGGTCTGATGCATTTTTAACGATCCTGTTCCCATCCTGTCCAACCTTTTTTTTTGTTTTTTTTTTTCCCTCTTCTCCATTCCAGAACATGTTCGCATCTGCACCTTTCAGCCCACAATAGCTACTGTGCGCTTCCTCAGCTGGTACGGCTCTGTAAAGTTCACCCCTGCCGCCGTCACTCTGAGTCAAGCAAAACCGGAGCCGAGAGCAAAGGCCGAAAGGGAAAAGAAAACGTTCTTAAAGTGGCGTCAGTCGGTGCAGTGAATTATCTGAAAGTCCCTGAAGCCGTTTCAGCCGCTCAGTGCTTCGCTGTGCATTCCCATGGCAACCCAGTTCCGCTGGTTTCCCTGGCGACCACCCGGCCTTCTCCCCTTGCTCTTACAAAGTATAATGTCTATTGTGCCGGACTGGCCATAGGAGGGGCGAGACTGGTGGGATACCCACTTGGACACGTTCCCAACCACGATGGTCTTCTTCACATACAGGCGTGACGAGTCCTCTCTAGAGGCACGGAACGTAAAGCGCGGCTCTGCGTCCACAGGGGGCAGCACACCGAAGCTGTCCTGCGTGAGGAAAAACAAATAAACAAACATTCTAGCTGCAGGGTAACACATGGGAGGGGGGCACCCTCAGCTCACCTTGCCCACATTGCGGCCTGGTCTCCGCTCCAGCCTCGGCCCCTCCTCCTGCTCAGGCCCCTCAGCCTGCCGCGAGGTCTGGGACAGCGACTCAGCTTCTGAGGGCACCAGGGAAGGCGTCTCGGAGCCCTGGTTGAAGGGGGACGAGGAGCGGGACGGGGACTCCAAGAAACGTTTGATGGCCGGGTGGTTCAGGACTGAGGCGTCACTCTTGCCAGACTGTCAGTCAATGGAGAAGGGTAAACTAGTCACGGCAGGCAGACAGGCAGGCAGACAGGCAGGCAGACAGGCAGGCGGAATTTCACAGGACACTGCAGACGTAAAGTAGCATAATACATACATTTACAAATGAACAGACAGTGACAGACAACAATAAACAGCATCAGTGCAAAGAATATAAGAGAAAGAGAATGAGGGCAAGACAGACAGACAGACAGATGGACAGATGGACGGGTAATCCAGTGGGATACTGCAGGTTCACAGTAGCTCAATATACATACAGCTCTGGAAAAAATTAGAGACCACTCTACATTTTTTTTTTTTTTTTTTTAAAAACTGCATTTTTAAATGCTGGCTTAATCCCGGATCTGCTGGCAGAAAGCTACACTGTGACGCAGGCTGCTTCCAAGCAGGACGTTTCTAAGACAGCAGTACACAAGGAATAAGGAGAGGCAGGAGACCCTGCCTCATAAATCAGAGGATGACCTCAAGTGACCTTAAAAAAAGAACGGGAAACATTAAGTGATGTGAAGTGCACTGCTAGGGCAATTCATAACAGGCTCCTGGAAGCGGAACTGAAGACCCATATACAAGGAAGAAGCCCTTCATCAGTGAGAAGCAGGGAAGAGCCAGGCTGGAGTTTGTGGAAAACAAAAATATTTTACACTGATGCATACCCACAAGACGAGAAATGAGTGAAACTGGTCATTTTGCTGTGGCCTCAATTTTATTCCAGAGCTGTATTTAGACATTAATAAACAGTAATAAATAAATAATATTTATTAAACAATAAATAACAATAAACAGTAAACAGTGACAGTCAGGGAAAGACAGACAGACACTTTATTAAGTATCTATTGTATGGAATTCCATAGTGAAGGCTTAGAAATAAATGCCCTTACCTCGAGCACCTTGGGCTGCCCGGCGTTGGCGTAGTAATTGGCCACAATGCAGGCTCGCAGCTTGTCCATCATCCTCCGTGCTTCATTGAGACGCTGTGCAATGGGCAGTGGAGATCAAACACTCACCGTACGCTATCAATCGTGTGCTGCCTGGTGCTGTGTTACTTTTGAAAAGATCTAGTGCAAATATATTCACCGCTGAATAAAACGGAACACACGAAGATCGACTGCACACCTACAGAACACCTGTTTCGTTACGGTTTATGACAGATGGCTTTGCCATGTTTTTCGAAATTTCAAAGTCTTCATTTTATTTCTCATCCGCATGTCTCCATTCAGCGAGTCACCACATTTGACGTCCATACCTTGTCACTCCAGCTTGAGTAACATTACAGGGTGGGGACCACTCAAACATAACAGTGCGGGACCAGGTCAACGGAAGTTTAGGGCAGTGAAACCGCATCTGGGCTGAGTGGCTGTAGAGTGGAAGGTTCTGGCAAATGCTGTTCAGAAGCAGCAGGCAGTGGTGGGGGAGGGCTACCTGTCCGATCACTTCGATCTCATGCTCCTTGCTCTTCATCTCCAGCGAGAACTGGTCCTTGATGATGCCTTCGATCTTCTGCACAGTCGCTTCCCGAGCTGAAAGACAGGATACGACCAACAATCTACGCACCACTATAAATGCCTTAACTCCACATGAGATCTGGAGCATATCTGGGAAGCTATTGGCGCATAGATGTGATGCAACAGTGCAGACCACTGCACCATCGTGCCTTAACTCAAAAATGTCCATAAATGCTTTGGGTGAATGTGCCTGCATAACTATTTATCCAACATACTTGTTAATGATGAACTCATTACCATTTTGTTCCACTGCTTTGAGCCTCTTGTTCTCAGGTACCACAGATATATCTTCATAGTCTGGATCATTGTCCTCTATCTTCCTCTTAATGCCTGACATCTCTGCAACTTCAGTCAGGACCTAATGAGAAGGCACTGATCACATTAAGGAGAAAGTACTGTCTGAATGTCTGTCAACATGCACTGACCCCCAAACATGGAACCACCCCTCTTACATCACAGACCTCAATCATTCAGCCACCTTAATGAAAGGCGGTTCTCTTATCATTACTCTTAATAAAGTGGACATACATCACGCACGGCTTACGGTATCCTGCAGACATGCCCACAAAGCCCGTAAAAAGATGAAATTTAAATGTATAGTTATGTAGTTCTATATATTAAAATAGAATTTTGTAATTAAGAATACTTCTATAAGTTTAACAACTTGCCACAAAAATGTGCATATGACATCTAACATGTAATAAAATGTTATTAAGCACCATAGATTCCTAGCAACATACTCACTTCAACTAACCACCCGGCTAATACCGATATAAAGCGCTGTAATTGTCAAGGTATCAATCATTCCTGGAGTTTTACTGACATGCTAACCGCGTTAGCTGCACTTAGCTAGCAATTAGTATATGTCCGGGAGAATCGATTCATTCATATGAAAACTCGTATCCCAGGTCATTGTATACTTTATACATTCTTACCGCCGCATAATTCTTATTTTATAAACGTGCTGATGGTTAGCAGAGCTACGGGGCCTTGCCGAAAGCGAGCTAG
The DNA here is from genome assembly GCF_023856365.1 of Brienomyrus brachyistius. Lineage (NCBI taxonomy): Eukaryota > Metazoa > Chordata > Actinopteri > Osteoglossiformes > Mormyridae > Brienomyrus > Brienomyrus brachyistius. The sequence continues at coordinate 211,231 of NW_026042422.1, read as the reverse complement.
CAGGCTAGGCGGCTATGGAGCTAACGAGATAGCATGCTAACGGGCAAGCTATCCGCTTAGCGGGCCTTCGGCTCAACTCGACACAGGTCGAAAGCTCGATGTTAGGCCCCCAGAGCGATATAAAAAACATAAAAAGAACGACTAGTAGGAGGAGACGCCCGTGAACTGCATTACTACCCCCGTCGGTAGTTTTCTTCCCGCTACAAAATGTATCCGAACTCATCCAACAGCGGTCCGGAGCTAATTTACGCACCAAATAGCGGACAACTGGAGAGAAGCGGAGACGAGACGAAAAGCTGCAAACCCAGTGAATTGGGGATGGTTTCCGCGGACCGTAAACACCGTCCCGAAGCTCTGTTTGCAGAATATACCGCTGGGAAAGTCGGCGGTCTCGTCGCAGTCCCCTTTTTCCCTTCCCAGGCACAATGCTTTCTTTGGGTGGAAGGTTCTCAGCGCCATGAAGCGCCAGAATCAGCTAGGCCGCGCCATTCTACTGAATTGCCACTGGGGGGCGTTTCGAAGTAGCGTGCGTGCATCGCATCAGAAAGAAGTTGGCAGCTTTCATCCCACAGTGCGGACTCATCTGAGCAGTGATTAATGACAAAGTCCTGACATCGTTTTGCGCTCTGCTTGTGTTGTGAACACATGTTCTGCTAATTTGATGAAATCAGAAGCAACAATGTATTACTGGTATCAAAGACACTTACAGCTTATTTCTTGAATAATAATTCACAGCTAGCTCTGTTATGAAATGTATATCAATGCCTCTTGTGGTCATGGCCTCAGGATCTTGCATGTGCCTTCACTCAGCTTGAAAAAGAACAGATCATATGTTGTATTTTACTTTAAGAAAACGCCTTTATGTAGCCTTTAAATGAAACACCCCTGTTGTCAGATATGTTGAGGAAAACCTAGATTTCTATTCATTACACAAAATTACAGCCGTGATTCAGAATATTGCTGGCAAATACACAAAGTACATTCATCATCCATCCTGTCAGTTACGCCTTTAATGTTTGTTTTTATTATTGAATTTAATGAATGAAATACTTGCTATTTAATGATATAGGAATAATACAGACAGGAAGCAGCTGGCGAGGATCAGCGGAATATCATATCCGGCACCTCAAAATTAGCACTGGCGCCCCTTAGGGGTGTGTCCTCTCCCCTCTGCTTCTCTCCCTCTTCAGTAGGGGTGCTGATCCTGATCCAAGGTGAGCTGCTGTGGGTGTGGGTTTTTGGGATGACCCCTCAAGCAACCAGTAATAAAGCACTGCTTCTCAACTCCGGTCCTGGGGAGCCACTGTTATTGGTTGATTGAGCGGTCATCCCAAAATCCCGCACCCACACCGGCCCTCCATGGATCAGGTTTGCCATCCCAGCTCTACACAAATGATCGCACCTCTGGGGACCCATCTGTTAAGCTCCTGAAGTTTGTAAACGACGTGACGGTCATCAGCTTCATCAAGGGCAGCGATGGCAGACGGGAGGCCGAATAGCTGACCCTCTGGTGTGATCAGAACAACTGGGAGAGGACCGCGCTTAAAACAGTGGAAATGATAGTAGACTTCCGAAGGTGCCACCCAGTACTGCCCCCCCTCCCCCTATACAACAGCACTGTGTCTACTGCGGAAGCCTCCCGGTTTCTGGGATGCACGGTCTCCCGGGACCTAAAGTGGGCGGCCAACATAAACACAACTGTGAAAAGGGCCCAGTAGAGGATGCGCTTCCTGCACCAGCTCAGGAAGTTCAACCTGCCCCAGGAGCCGCTGATTCATTTCTACTCCACAATAATCCAGTCTGTTCTCTGCAACGTCCATCACTGTCTGGTGTGGTTTGGCCAGCAAACAGGACAGGAACAGACTACAACAGACAATCAGGACTGCAGGAGAATCAGCGCGGACCTGCCCTCCATTCAGGACTTATACATGTCCAGAGATAGGAAATGGGCAGGCAGAATCACTGCAGACCCCTCACATCCGTGTCAACACCTGTTCACACTCCTCCCCTCTGGCAGTAGCTACAGAGCACTGTACGCCAAAACAACCAGACACACAGGCCGCCACTCTGATGGAGAGTTAAGTGTCAAGGACAATACTGTGTAATAATCTGCTCTCACCCGGCATCCACCGTACCTCATGTGTATATAGTAACCAGCATCTTTACATTATGGTCCTCTGGCTCTGGTATCTTCTGCACATACTGTACTTAATTGTATCTTTTTTGAAGCCCCATTTTTTGCAGTATGTCTGTCCCGCTTATACTGGGAGCAATGAAAATCCGAAGACAAATTCCTTGTGTGTGTAAACATGCTTGGCCAATCAAGCTGAGGCTGATTCTGATATATTTTGAACGGATGTGGCTCAGGAGGCCTGGGCTTTGTGCCTGTGATTGGCAGGTGTAAGCCTGGCCTCTGTGCCTGTGATTGGCAGGTGTAAGCCTGGCCTTGGCACGTCTGTGGGTTCTTCAGCATGATCATTAACGCCCAGCTGCCTGGGTACCACAACGGGTGACTGCCCTTTGCAACCAAGCTTGCTCTCATGACAGACGTCAAGCTTCCCCACAGGGATCAATCAAGAGTATTAATTATGATTATATTATTTTATCGTTTTTCATGTAGAACCAAGTTTGGATTCAAACCTTGGACTCACCGGGCCACCGGGCCTTAGAACGCGTAGATAATTTCACCTTAAGTATGTTTCTGAACATGACAGTGATGTTGATTTGTCCCATTATTTTTTGAAGCAAATCTGTATCGAAGTGTCCCAAGCACGTCACAAAATAGGCCGTTATTGATAAATCAATCAACAAAACTTCCGGTTCATTTGACAAGTGGTTTCGAGCATCATGCTCTCTCGCTGTGTTTGCAGTCTGATGTGGCCCAGATTTAAATCAGGCTACATGTTATCTGCTCAGCGTCGTTCCACAACACTGGAATGAGAAGTTCTGCTTCACTAATCAAGTACAGATCCTGGCATTCTGTAAACTTCCAGTGAGAGTAAACTAAAGGGACATCGCTCTAGAAAACAGCTTGAAGATACCTACTTCTTTATTGCAGAGGGAGTCTGATGCAACTTTTTAAATGGGCACGGAGTTTCTGTGCCTTGCAGGCAGGAGTGTTGTAAATGGATTGGAATCCTGGAATCACTCAGGAGGACTGGACCATGCCAGCAGTCTTGGGGTGCAGGGGCCTGGATTTCTTGCTGTGCCCGTGTGCAAACTCCGAGTGTAGCGTCACGCCTCATAGCGTCATAGCTTTATCCGTGGCCCCATGCAGCAGACAGACAGACACGCGTGTGCGTGCTCACGCTTAGACAAATGCATACATGCCAACCCAAAAGCCAGCCTGCTGTTTTGAGAGTAGCTGGGGACGTTTGGATTAAATGCTTACAGAAGCACAGAGAGAAACTACGGGAGTATTTATTTGTATAAAAAGTTTATTAAAGAAATTAATATTCATACAAAGACTTTTGTCCTCAAAAAGGTAGAAAGATCAGGAAAGACAAGTTTACCGCATACATACAGCAATACAACCACTGTGTACTGGTATATTAAGGCATAAAGTTATTTAAAAACAGAGGCTATGTATAGCCACCTCTGAATTAAACCTATTGAAACAATTCTTTGTTAAAATTGGAATAATGAACCTACATCAGAATGTAGCTCTCTAATCTGATAAGCTAGTAACAGTTTGCCTGTTCTATCAACAGGTCTTTTAAAGGTTCTATTATGGAATTCCTTGAAATCCCAGAACCTCACTGCCCCTGCACTATTACATGCCAGCATTCCTTTCCGGGGAAAAGCTTAGTTTGTTCCCTTACTATTTTCCATTCTGCAATCAGATAATTACCTTAATGCAATTCTTGAAAAGGCTGTTTTCTGATGTATAATAACAGAATCGATATACATAACGTGTCTCTATATTTCTGGGAGTATAATGAAAATCAACCACACACATACAGTATATAAATCAAAGTCATACTTTTTTTTTTTTTAAATATACGGAATCAGCATTACTCACAGGTGGAAACAGAAAGATATAACTGTCTGACAGGTTAAGTAAATTGAACAGAGCATAGAACTCTTTGGAAATATCTCTTCCAGATATGAGAAGAGACAACTGTGGGCAAAGTAACAGAGCGACGATGGATCTTGACATTACCCCGCAAACAGTAGGAGGGCGTAGGTGGACCGTGGGTGGATTCGAGTACATGACCACTGTTCTCCCTCATCTCCCTCGATAGAGATTTCTCAAACCAGACCACCCACTCAGTCTCACCAAGGGCAACAAATAAAGAAAGAAACACAAATATCCAAGGCACTCAGTTACATGCAATAATTAAGTAGCAATCGGGGGGGGGGTCTCTATACCACTGTCAAGCATGTCAAGTAGACCAACAAGGCCGCATTACTGACTACTTACGAAACGGATACCAATCGACTCAAAGGCTTTAGCAAAGGACATGCAACATTACAACAGTCCTCCACAGCCCACTTGTAATATTCCAGTGAAGCCAGCCTTTCTGACACTTAACGCCGGTTAAAAGCTCCTGGCCCCTGCTTGTTATTACCCAAAAACACATCTGCCATCAGTGAGGCAAAGACACCGTCCACCTCCGTGTTCAACCATGACACTCACCAGTGACGTGGCCAATCAGCTAGCAAGAAACACTTAACAAGCATAGTGTAATGCGATAAGGAACACTGCTACAGCTGCAACAACAATAACAATAATAATAATAACAACAACAAGAATTAAATATGTACATTTTGATAAAAAATATAGAAGAAAAAAGTGCATGATTGGGGCTCTTAATCAATAAAAAAACGACAAAAACAAACAAAATGATGCATAGAAAAGGCACATTATCACTCTATGGAGAGAATACTTATAAATATAGCTTGCCAACCATGTTAATTCACAGGACAACCACACAACAGACGTCAAGAGAAATCCATGCTTACTGACCAAGGGTTCAACATTTTATCAAATCTCACGCAGCCCCGCCATTCATAAATCAGGTCGTAGTTCCACCCCCAACGCAGAAGGTGGCGCTGCCTGACTGAAGTGGGGCTCTCACTCACTCCGCTCGCCGGAGGTTTCCTCGGTTCCCTGAAGCTCCTGTTACCCAAACAGAAAGGCACCACGGCCGTGACGCCTAAAATAGGTGGAAATGGAACTCGTATCTCCTTATAGGAGAAAGAGGAACCTTTCACAGGTGTTCCATGAGGTATGGAGAATCCAGAGCCTGCTTCATACCTGATACAAATCCATTCACTTAAAAAAAATTACCCATCATGCCCTTCTGCCGCAGAACGGCCTACCGGTCATGCTTCCTGTTCCTCCTGAGCTTCTGCATGCAGAAAATAAAAATAAACAAGACACCCCAATTTCCATACATGACCACACTCAACAGCTACAAAGTGCAGCTGCACGACCCAACCAATGGTACTCAATCACACCACTTCTTCTACAAAGTCAAACACTAAATGAAACCCGGAAGTAAAACAAAAAAAAAGTATCTTTACAAATAAGGAAAAGGCACAAATATGACTAAAATGATATAAAAAGGTCATATGAAATAACGCATAAAGTAAAATCAATGGTCACACAGGGGAGGCTTAACCGTCCCACGAAAGGGTATAAAATGCACATCACACACATAAAAGATGGTAGGAAAAAAAGTGACCGTGAGGTCCATGATCACAGGGCATAAACACGGGGGGGTCGTGTGCGTCTATCAAGCCTGGAATGGGGGAGTGGGGGGGTCGCCTTCCTATGCATTTTGTCCTATTTAACATTTTGCAATTTCCAATGTGTAACATAGCATAAGATCACCAAGATGTGGGAGGCAGAGAGGTCGGGGGGGTGGGGGGGACTTGCAGGCTGGCCTAGCTACGGGAGCAGGCCCCTACGCTAGCAGTACAGTTATAACATCCAAACATCTGCACTCATTTTTGTCACATATCTTCTCATTGTTCTGCTGACTTATTCCTTTTAAATATGCTAGAAAATATTCTACATACAGTAAGACGATATCTTTAAAGGCTAGACGTGTGTTCCAGGTTAGGAAGCAGAAGATAAGGCTACATGAAGTTTACAAATCAATTTCCTCGTGTTTACTTTCACATTCTGCAAACTAACAGGAATGTTCCATTTACAGCAAAAATCGGTCTGGGTTGAATATTCGGGAAACTAAGAAATAAAAATTCAGAAAGTGACATCAAGATGTGCCTTCAATACCAGACATGCCCACTGATCCAATTCCAAAACAATGAGTGATGTAATCGGGGCCATAATGAATGTTCTCTGTCTAAGTGAGTGGAACAAATTCTATGCCCTGTGATCAGGGGTGGAACCAAAGCGCTAAAAAAAATGCTACACTGTGATTGGCTCAGATTGTCTTCCCAGGGTCAGGGCAATTGGGGGAGAGGGACGGAAGGGTGGGGCGGTCCCTGTTCTGGGTCTCCCACATTCATGTGCGAGGGAACTTGTCGTTGTAGCGGTGGATGGTGACACAGCCGTGGTAAGAGATCGGACGCGGCATGGCAGCCACGCCGGTGATGATTCCCGTGGAGGGGTCGTAACACTGCACCGTGTCCGAGGCCTCCCCGTTCTCCCCGCGACCTCCCAGGATGAAGATCTTTCCGTTGCACACGGACATCCCGCAGCTCTCCTACAGGAAAAGCAGAGTGTCAAACGCAGTGATTGACAGCCGGGACGGCCAATCGGCGGCAAGTTTCTAATTCCCTGAGGTACCTCACACCATATCTGAGTCAGATCCATGGACAAGCTGAAACTGGCACGAGACTATTTTTAATATGAAATCGGAGAATTGCAATTGCAGTTCCACTAATCATGCAGCAAAATAAAATTTACCTCTCAGCTATTTTTCATCTCTATCCTTTCAGTAACGTTAATTTTACAGCTATAATTCTGGCATGAAAATATGATTCTTTGCAGGCTCTTGGCAGGCAAGATACAACCTGTGGCTAAAGAATATTCTGCCATGGCAAGTGTGTGCTCCCGTTTTCCAGTCCATACCTGCTTGCTGAAGGTGTGGACCACATGCATCCAGTAGTCCTCACTGGGGTCATAGCAGAAAATAGACTTGGTGAGGCCCCCAGACACGTAGATGAGGTTGTTGAGGGACACAGCAGTGATGCAGCGTCTGGCTATGGGGATGTTGGCCCTCAGGAGCCAGGAATTCGACTCGGGGTCGTAGCACTGGACCTGGGGAGCAGAACCGTGAATTAGAGCGATAGATTTGGGATGGGTACGTGTTACACTTGCTTTCCAGCTATGGTGACAATGATAGTCCTGTCCCTTGCTAGTCCAGAAACTTCTGGAGGTGAAGCCAAGATTAATCCTGGCAAACGCCTCTTACTTTCCAGCTGCCGCTCTTAAAATTGCCGTGAGCCATTCTATATAAACCTTCACGTCTCCCATCTACAAAAGGAGCTGGGGGGAGGTGTGGAATCCATCATTCCAGATGTTCCGGAACTCCCACAGAACTTCAGAGGAATGCCTCACAGCTAATGGTGTGCAGTGTCGACAGAGAGCCCACATGCATATGTAAACCTCCGTGAGTTTGGGCTCTGGGACCATGTCCAAGAGATCGCAACTTCAAATAATAATCGATTAATAATAATAAAGGTGTTTTCCTGCCGTAAAACTGGAGGATGTGGAAACCTTTCTAAAGATCTTGGCATACGTCAAAAAAAAAAAAGAAAAAAGAATGCTTTAATGCTTCTAACATGTTTTCAGCTCCACCAGTCAACCGGAAAGCACCAGAAAACAAGATTCATCTGTGGTTGATACCCAGGCACTTAACACAGGCGGGTGACAAGACCTGGTCATTAACAGGACTTACTATTCCAACAACCAACTAATCCCACGGTAGGTGTTTTTGTACAGGACACCACGCACCTGCCCTGCCCGTCTCACTCTAAAGGTCTGTTTAGCCAATTTTGTATGTGAGAGGACCTGGCGTCTTTGGCTGCTGGAAGACGTTCCGTGTGCGTAGCAGCTGGCAGGTGTGGACGAGTGGAGACAGGTGCAATGCAGTGATATTTGAGTCCACGCTTAGGTGCCGTTTACCTTTGTTCCCATTTTTCCATTAATGTGATGCAGCTGTATGTTTGCGTGCGTGTGTCACATTTCAGTAGCATCAATATGACATCACAAACCGATCTGGCCAGTCCGCTCCAGCAGCCTTCCACATCTTCGGCTCCACATTCCGGTTCTGGAAGTTCATCGTGCGGTCGCTTCTTAAGTAAAAGCTCCGGCCGGCTCACCTTGTCGGAGCAGGTGGTGTCATCCGGCCCCCCGCCAATCACGAACAGCTTCCCGGCGCAGCTAGCCACTGCCGGGGAGCTCACCGCCTCCTTCATGGGGGCCACCTCGGTCCAGCGGTTAGAGAAGGAGTCGTAGCACTCCACGCTGCTCAGGCGGCTCTGTCCGTCGTAGCCCCCCACCGCGTACACCTGTGTGCAGGACACGCGCCTGTGAGGTTATGGGAGCAGCAGAGGGGTCAACACCAACAAAGGGGTCCTTTACAAAGGAGACAGTCAGCCAGCGGAAAGGGTCAAGTGAATGAGATGGTTGACTTAAGATGAACTACATTGCCAACGTGTTTTGCATTCATTAAGCCGAGGAGGGAACGTGTATCTGCAACCACAGCACGTTATTGCATAGATACCATCAAGGAAATCCGCCCAGTTTCAGATTCTGAAGAAAATGCTTGCATTCCCATATATTTGTATAATTTAAATAAACAAACACACACACACACGCACACAGATCTATACTCATATCTTTGTAGGGACCGTCCATTCATTTGTATGGACCAAACCCTAATCCCAACAATGACAACCTTAACCCCTACCCAGCCCTAAGCTTAACCATACAACCAAACAAAATACAAGTCTTTTGACATTTTTAGTTTTTTGACTGCAGTCAGTCTGTTTTGGAAATCTGAATTTCCCCCTGTGGGGATTGAAAACAGGTTTTTATCACACTGTGGACACACACACAAACACACGTACATATTTAACGTTACTTTCAATATACATTATGGCAGATGAAAATTCCAAAACATATATTCACAGCAGTGCATTATTAACTAGACTGTTTGATGCAATAAACTGGAAATCCAAAGGGTGGCACCTCCCAACTGCATCTTGGTTGCATTCAACAGGCTCAGTTGATTATTTCACTTTTTATCTAGATCTCCAAGGAGAATCTACTGTACATTAAAGAGCTGTAGCATGTGTGACTTCATATGAAACTACAAAATGTTCCACATCACAGGAGAAGCCGCAGACCATAAGCTTAGTCACGTCGGGCAGTAGTGCAGTGTACTGACAGGCAGAGCCATAGGGGCAAATTACTTAGAAAAGAAGACTTACAGAGAACTACCTTAAACCAACAATACCAAAAGCAGTACAAGGAACTTAATTATTCAGTGGTATTATCTTCAAATTCCATTGCAATGCAGGTTTCATTTTCAATCACACATGGTGTTTATTTCTTATACAAACTAATTTTATTTCTCTTTCCTCATATAACATACTGGTCTGGTGAGTATTGTTTCAGAGACTGCATGGGACAAAGAATATAAAGATTTTGTGAGAGGACTTTGAAGCAGGCTGTAAACAACACCATGTAACACTAGGTTTGTGCAGTGGAAGGGAGACCTATCAGGGACAGAGTTTTTACTCAGAGTATAGAGAGAGTATGTCCTGAGCGTGGGCCGAGTAAACCATGAGGCTGGTTTTCTGTGCTGCGAGTCAGTTCAATCTAGCTCAGAATCTCGATTTTATTTAGGTTGACTGAGACTTGGACAGACAATTAGAAACATGAGGACACAACTATAAGCACGTGAGGGTGTGACACGCTGTTTTAGGGGGTAACAAAGACCTCGCTTAAAGTTCTCTCATATACTCTGTACTGTGCAAGTACACAGTCAAAGAAAATAATGTTCAAATGATTTCTGTGTTGGTGTAAAACTACGACACTAAGCATGTCAAAGTGTATCAGCTTACCAATTTCAAAAACCTTAAAATGACCCCAGTATTTGCAGCAATCCAATACACCCATGCATATTTGGCCCTACTGAATTATTTAACTAATTAAATGTATTTAAGTGAGCGGGTGGAATTCAACAAATACACGGAATAGCTGGGATTCTTTGAGGAGAGGTTTGGGGACTGAAGCGGAGTTCATCTAACCAAGATATCAATAACTTCTTGGAGAATAGAAGTAGTTCTTGTTAGTTTTTATAGTTTTACTGTTAATCTGCATATGTTCTAGTTTTAAATTCTATTTTCTTCTGAGAAAATATACACTTACTATGTAGCTTTAAACAGTTTCTTTGAGTACCAAATACTTTCCACAGTACTGTATTTTCACATTAACTCTACTGCAGGAGTCCTGAACTGAGACTGATTTGCCTAAGCATCTAACTTTAGACAAGAAACTGACCTTCGTACAGAGGTCAAGGCTGAGTACCCCAAAAGAGTGTCTTTTCCAAAGAGTGTCTCTACATCCAAGTGTCTACCTAACGCTTACTCACAGACACAAAAACCATCAAATTGCACAATGCTCGTTGGTAGTGTGCAGGAAGATGAGAGCATGAATCAGGATATTAACATGCTACTCTAATTAATTCTCAAGAATTATGGATGTTAAAGATACCTGCATACCATAAGAGCTTGCCGGTTTGAAAGGAGGATCAAAAATGCAGAAGCGCTGCAGGGTCAATAGCCGAAACGAGTCTTGGCTTCAAAACCCATGGAGGTGGGACAGTCATGGTACGACGACCATGGGCGTCTCGTCACATTGAACCACATCCGTTCCAATGCAGACCTGAGGCTCTGAGAGTTCCTGTACCCTCACCAAATGCTTAAATCTCATTTTATGTTCCTTTTTCCCTGGAAAGATAACTCTATTCTATTTTCTTTGAAAACAGTTCTGGGCGTTTCTGAGTACCACTTTGAGATAAAAGACCAAACCACCTGCTCTGCTGGTAGAGACCGAAAACATGAGATAAAAAAGCATGTTAAAAGAGAAGCAGTCCTCAATATAAGTTACTGTCCCACATCCGTTCCAAAACAGATTTTGGTCTGAGAGTTACTGCCCCCCCCCAACCCAGCCATTAGTTATATGTATTTTTTTCCTTCACTTTTTTCCATATTCCCTGGAAAGATGTTTCTGTTCCGTTTCTGCTGGCAAACAGCAATTCCAGGCCATTCTGAGCGTCACCTTGCGAGAAAAATGTTGAAGCAGAAAAAATGTGCAATTTCAGTATAATCCTGAGTATACCAGGAGTGGGTTCAGAGTGTGGTCTGAGTATACCAAGTGTAGTTTCTGAGTGTGACCTGAGTATACCAAGCGTAGTTTCTGAGCGTGGTCTGAGTATACCAAGCGTAGATTCTGAGTATGGCCTGAGTATACCAAAAGCGGGTTCTGACCGTGGTCTGAGTATACCAGGCATAGTTTCTGAGTGTGGTCTGAGTATACCAAACGTAGTTTCTGAGTGTGGCCTGAGTATACCAAGAGCAGGTTCTGACCGTGGTCTGAGTATACCAAGTGTAGTTTCTGAGTGTGGTCTGAGTATACCAAGCGTAGTTTCTGAGTGTGACCTGAGTATACCAAGCATAGTTTGTGAGTGTGGCCTGGATATACCAAGAGCAGGTTCTGACCGTGGTCTGAGTATACCAAGTGTAGTTTCTGAGTGTGGTCTGAGTATACCAAGCGTAGTTTCTGAGTGTGGCCTGAGTATACCAAGCATAGTTTCTGAGTGTGGCCTGGATATACCAGGAGTGGGTTCTCAGTGTGGCCTGAGTATACCAAGCATAGTTTCTGAGTGTGGCCTGAGTATACCAAGTGTAGTTTCTGAGTGTGGCCTGAGTATACCAAGCGTAGTTTCTGAGTGTGGCCTGAGTATACCAAGCGTAGTTTCTGAGTGTGGCCTGAGTATACCAAGCGTAGTTTCTGAGTGTGGCCTGGATATACCAGGAGTGGGTTCTGAGCGTGGCCTTAGTATACAAAGAGGCTGTTTTTTCAGTGAGACTTGAATCTGTTGACTTTAACTCAGAGTCTCGACCGTAATTAGAGTACATCACAAATTCCCCGGAGCAATACATTCTAACTCGATGAATGTGACACAATATCTGGGTAAAACGAGAATAAAAGAATGATATTAGTATATTTCTCAGAGGGAAACGAATAGACTGTTTGAATACAGGGCCTAGCACTCGTTATTACAAAAGAGAAGGCCACAGGGGAACCAAACTGTCTCTGATTAGACAGCAAACAGACGAAACAGAGACACAGACACAAAAGACAGCCATGGGGAGGGACGGGGGGGGGGGGGTTGGGAGAGGCAGAGCAAGATAGAAAAACAGCATGAAAGAGAGAGAGAGAACCTGTTCCACGGATGACACTCGTAAAGGTGAATCGGTTCACTGATTACAATCTGCCACGCAGACAATATATTTTACAGGCTACTAGAAAATGCAGAAATACGTCCACGACATTCAGACTAACAACGCCTGATGCGCTTCAGGAGGAAGAATTTGGATAGACAGGCCTTCCAGTATCCCCCGTCATATACAGCCAGAGGCTAATTTAAACAAAGGGCCGACACTGGATGCATTTAAGCAGGGTTTATCCCTAAAAGATTACTTCATCAAAACTCAACCACATGACAAAATTGGCCAGGATATTCTCCAGGAACTTATTACACCAATCTAGAACTTAATATGCATGTACCATTGTCACTGTTTTGAGTTTGCAATAGGGTGTAGAATATTCTGGAATGTGTGTGTTTTACCTCACTTGAAACGAAAACATGAGGAAAAGGCCCAATGTTTACAAACAGCTGGACTTTACAAGCAGCTCACTGCCTTTCGGAGACAGGGCTCCTTTGAAAACATCTGTTCTTGACCAAAAAGGCTGTAATGGCAAATCCACTGAAAGAGACCAAGCCGTAGAGCCATAATTAGAGACTCAGCAGCAAAATAAGCACCTGGGTGTGATGTTCTGATTGAGGCCTGGAAATACAAACAGCAACGTAAAACGCGACAGCAGACATGCAGTGCTGTGAGCTGTTGCTTCTGGGAGGTGATGGCCCTTTGTGGACAAACCTCTTAACCGCTTTATTGGGACACACCTCTTAACCGCTGAATTCAGGTGTTCCATTCAAACCCATTGCCACAGGTCTACAAAATCAAGCACCTAGGCATGCAGTCAGGTTTACAAAAAGGTCGTTGTGAAGAGCTCAGTGAATTCAAGCGTGATACTGCCACAGGATGCCACCTTTGCAATAAGTTAGTGCATTTAATTTCTTCCCTGCTAGATATTCCACCGTGAACTGTGAGTGGTATTATTGCAAAGTGGAAGCTTTTAGGAACGACAGAAACTCAGCCAAGAAGTAGAAGACAACATAAAGTAACAGAGCGGGTTTGCTGAGCGCCGAGGCGCATAGTGGGTAACCGTCACCAACATTCTGTTGATTCAATAACTGCAGAATTCCAAACTTCCTCTGGCATTAACCCCAGCACAAAAACTGTGAGCTGAGAGCTTCATGGAATGGGCCTCCATGGCCAAGCAGCTGCATGCAAGCATCACATCACCAGCCACGGATGCAGTAGTGTAAAGCACACTGCCACTGGACTCTGGGGCAGTGGAAATGTGTTCTGTGCAGTGAGGAATCACGCTTCTCTGTCTGACAGTCTGGGTTTGGAAGATGCCAGGAGGATGTTACCTGCCTGACTGCACTGTGCCAGCTGTAAAGTTTGGAGTAGGAGGGATAATGGTGTGGGGATGTTTGTCAGGGGTTGGGCTTGGCCCCTTAGTCCCAGTGAAGGCAACTCTCAATGCTTCAGCATACCAAGACATTTTGGACAATTTTATGTTTACAACTTTGGGGAACAGTTTAGGGAAGGAAGGTCCTTTTCTGTTCCAGCACCTTGACCTCAATACTATCAAACATCTTTGGGATGAACAAGAACTGAGACTGTGAGCCAGGCCTTCACATCCAACATCACTCCCTGACCTCACGAATGCTCTTCTGGATGAATGGGCAAAAATTCCCACAGACACACTCCAAAATCTGATGGAAAACCTCCCCAGAAGAGTGGCAGCTGTTATAGCTGCAAAGGGGGGGACCAACTCCATATTGATGCCTATGGATTTAGAATGGGACATCATAAAGGTTCCTGTAGGTGTAATGGCCAGGTGTCCCAATACTTGTCCATATTTGGTCACATGAGCCCTACAGCTGGTGCCAGGAACTGGGAACAAGGCGCTGCTGCATGTCAGCCTCCAGATCTAGACAGAGAGGTCAAGGCTGCACACCTTGAAATAATTTTCGAAGAGCATCCCCTACGTCCGAGTGCCAACCCAACGCCTCGCAAACACACGAAGTGTGACATTACACAGCGCTCGCTGGTATATCACAGGGAAATTAATTGCTGAGTTCCTTCACTGAGAGCAGGAATCAGGATATGAATGTACTACAATAATTATTTCTTAAGAATCTGGGTGATGTGAATGACACTTGCATGGCATAATACCTTGTTGTTTAAAGATGAAGACCAAAAATGCAGAAGCCCTGCAGGGAGAATAACTGAAACAGGTTATGGGTTTGAAACTCGTGGGGGGGGCGGGACTTTCAGAGAACGGGCGTCACGTCACCTTGGCCCACATCTCGAAATGCTTAAATCTAGTTTTATTTTCCTTTTTCGTTCATTTCCTTATTCCCTCGGAAAATCATTCTATTCCATTTTCTTTGAAAAACAGTTTTGGCCATTTCTGAGCACTGTCCTGAAATACAGAACCAAACCGCCTGTTGTGCATCATCAAAATATGTTATGAATTCTGGCCAATCATGGCTGCGACATGCGTGACATAAGTAATACGGATCGATTGAGGATGGGACTGATACAACATGGTGAGAATAGCAAAAATGTATGCCCAGCTCTTCTAGGGCCTTGAGTATACCATAGGTACGTTCCGAGTGTGGCCTCAGTGTACTTCCCAAGTCGTTCCACCTTGAGATAAGACTCAGCGGCCTGAGGTTTAATGAGCGATGATATTTTTAGGAGACTGGCAACATGAGATGACAGCAGACGGCAGGCTATTTAGGGAAAGAGTCATCAAAATAAGTCACGGCATCTGGATCATGCTATGACGTGGCCGCATCGCGTGCATCACAACACGCGTGTGACTGTCGTGCCGTTACACCTCTCGGCTGCGTTAAATCATCTGCGCAAATCTCCATGGAGACAAAACCCTCACAAACCACAAGGAGGGTAAATGCAGCCTGAATTTAACAAACTGCATATCCAGGGTAGTTTGGGGGGGATGTTTGGGGGTGTTATTGCAGAAATCAGGTAGATAATATACATTTATTTATTGTATTTGTATTTATGCAGAACACTGTACGCGTCCCAGGGAAAATGACATTGCAACGCACTGTGAAATTGTATATGGATTTGTTGACAAGAAACTCTTGCGTTTTGAGGTACGGCACGGCGTGAGCTTACCTTGCCCAGCAGCACCGCCATCTTGTGTCGCCAGCGGCCCTTGTTGAGGGAGGCGACGCGAATCCACAGGTTCAGCTGCGAGTTGTACATCCAGACGTCCCGGCTGTTGATCCGGCCCCCTATAGACGCAGCGCAAAGGGCAAGTTAACCACATGGTCTCCCCAACACCTGCAGCCCACCGGAACACATCAAACGCTGCACTCAGCAGGTATGAAACATGCATATTTTCTACTGTAGGACTCAAAAGGCTCCAGTCATTTTGTCTAGCTGTCCCCACACATGTGTTAGAATCAAACTCACATAGAGTACAAGTGAATCAAAAGTGTTTGCTTTGCTTGTTTATCTTTCGGGATTCGCTCCCTCTCATATAAAGGCTGGGTTGAGGACAGTCAACATCCAGCCTAATCTGAAACTCAGATGTTTACCTCTGGAGATAAGGTGTGACCAGTGAGCTCCTGTGTCCTCCCTAGCAACATGTCAGGCTGTTAAGCCATGCCCATCTTAGAATGAGTACAGGCCAAACAGGTAATGAAACAGCAGTGACCAGTCCGGCTTCATCCTGTTAGTTTCCCCTTACTGCCCCCTTCAGGTTGATAATGGAATGGCACCCACCCCATCTTGACACTGCTTTCAGTCAGTGAACTCCTGGCCGTGGGATGGGCATGCTGGCACATAGACCGTTGGGGAAGGCGGGAGTCAGATAAAGATCAGCATCCGCGTGCGTTTTAACCGCGGGGCACGCTGACAATGCATGCTCAGTTCCACATTACGGAAGTTGCCGTTTTTCTGGCCGGTACAGTCTGTGTGGGGAATGGATGAGGTGAAGGATGCGTGAGTGAAGAAGGCATAACCTACCCATATACACATCAATGTTAAAAATGATTTATAAAAAAATCAAAACAACAGCAGACGCCTAACCTGGGGCACCTTGGAGGCTGATTTAGTTTGTTCTGATCCATTTTCATTAAAATCAGACCCCCCCAGTAAAGACTTAACCTCCTTAAATCTCTAGTGAAGCCTGTGGGCAGTACAATCAGTCATGTGCATATTCTGCTTTTTCATTTTACATCTAAGCATTAATTACTAAAGATCCATCGACTCTCTAAAGTAAATCACGGTATATATATCCATCCCTGACTGGCAGCCAAGTCATCATTTGCACTTATCATAAATGCCTTGGAGGGGGAATAAAGAAATGCAGCTGTCAAAAACATGCCCATGTCAGTGGTCACAACAGGAACCGTCAATTACACACCAGCATGAACACAGCAGTGGGGTTCTGCTCCAGACTGTGAAAGCCTCTCTTCGCTTGCAAAGCACAAAGAGCTAATTCTCCTGCTTTCAAAGTTCTGTGAATTTCACGCAGGCAGTTCTGAGGACGGACGTGCGGCAGGAGACGTAATGAAGCCTCTGTGAGACCCATCAAACAGGCTAGTTGTTAAACTAGTCGCTTCCTGCTCACTTGCAAGACAGACGGCTCTGATAGGACAGCGGCCTGCAGATGTGTAATTATTTAACTCAGTGGAAGGTTATCTCTGTTTAATCACTGGTATTTTCATAATGTCCGGTGACCCCAAAAGAGAGAAAAGGAGGAGCTTCTGCCCGGCCAATCAAGTAACTAATCAAGCAGCCAATCAATGGACTGCAAGACCACCACTTAACCCGGGGCCGGTCCATGCAGCCACAGTGTAACTAAAGACTTGGAGCAATTATACTATTCTAAGCTTACAAATACCCCTACCAGATGAAACAGAAGCCCCACTACATCAGGCTGGCATATCTGGGAAATTGTGAAAGCACAAGATTAACCGGCCAATCTAAATTTCTGTAAATCAAACGGGTGTGACCACAGACAACAGATAGCATAGGGACAGCCGTGCCTGAAAAGCATGATTCACGACACACATAGGCAGGCCGCAGAATGCAGGTCCAACTCGCAGGCCTGCATTTTTATATAAAGACCTGATGGGGGAGAGGAGCGTTCGCCACACAAGCCGTGATAAAGCGTGCCTGGTATTTTAAATTCAAAATTAAACTCACAGTGCAGGAGGACAATGTTTATAATGTCCTCGTGCCAAGCACACACGCACCCATCCATCCAGTACGTACACACACACACACACACACGCACCCATCCATCCAGTACACACACACGCAGACACACACAGACACACACACACACGCACCTCTTGCCCTCTAGCTTATAAATGACTATTTCCCTGGCAGCATCTGAGTGGAACGGTTGATCACAAAGTCTAAATTCATGCTACAGCTCGCTGTTAAACGGAGATGGAAGCACGAACGCTGCAGAGAAAACCATGTACGAAGAGGGGATGGAGAGGCTGAAAGTGGCAGCGTTCCATGTGAGGCCATCGACGGCCTGGCTAAACACAAGACAGATGTGGCTTTTAAAGGGAGGTGAAAAGCAGCCTCGTTCCATGTTTTCTTTCCATGCTGAAGCGCTCCATCCCTTTAAGAGGCTTCTCTGGGGGAGAGCTGTGGAACACTGACCGGGCCAATGGGAAGTGAGCGCTGGGTGACAGGAAGTCTGAGAGTGTGGCGTTATCGTGATGTAGCCTCATATTTTCCTCCATCTGGGCAGGCCTCCAGAGAGCACAGGAGATAAACAATACAGAGCTCACTAAGTAAAACCTAGTAAAATAAACTTTTCGGCCCCTTACCCGACACCAGAATGTCGTTGCGCAGCGCACACACAGCGTATTCGGACTTGGTGAACTCGGGCAGCTTGGCCAGTGACTTCCACTCTCCGGTGACGGGGTCATAACATTCCGTGTAGGGCAGGTTAAATCCCCCCACCCTCTCGCAGCCGCCCACCACCACGATGACCTCCGAGAAGCCTGTGGACCTGTGGCAGGGAGAGGATGGAAAACGTCCCGTCAGAAACGCCCAGACCTGGCGGGCATTCAAAAGAAGGCCCCGTGTGCAGTGAGGCCCAGGAGCAGAGCAGGTAGGTACAGGAATATGAGTGCCCATTCTGTCTCAGCACGTAACCTGACACCCATCACCTGACACCCCCACTCTGCGAAGCTGCTGGGTGGAGGGGCAGGGGGGGGCGGGCCGTCCGTTCCCTCTGGCGAGAGCCGTGCTCTTTCCGTGTTCGATCTGTCCGCTTACGAACAGTGGAAGTTGCGTCACCAGCAAAGAGGAGGATGTCACCCAGAGGGAAACAAGTTCATTTCTGTCCCAATGCTAAGTAAATGACTAAGACGCAAACACACCCGAAGTTAATTACAGCCATTATTTATAACAATATAATAACGCAGGCTTAGGGGACAAAGAACTGCTGATGTCACATCAGTATCTCTCCCAGCATTTGAGAAAATTACAGGCCCCCTGGAAGTGCCTTTCCGGAAGTGCAATATTCAAAAATATGTCATACGGGAATGATCGCTGCTCAGCTCCACCCCATAAACTTCTTTTCATTTTAAGGACGGAAAGACTAGCTCTGAAGTATCAATGTATTCATAACCTATTCTGTTTCTGATCTTTTTAAAGTCACGTGTAAACAGGTTAATTTGAACATGGGTTTCTTTTTAATCTGTGCTCTTCACGAAAAGAGCAGACTGGTCTTTAATTATAGACACGGAGACACACAGAAAGCTGTCTGTTTCTTGGCAGAAAAAGGTCCCTTTTCCTCCCCCTGGCAATCAGGTTTAACCTCAAACATTTACCGAATTTCAAAGCTAAAAGACTGATCGTTGTGTAATCAGAAGGTTGCTGGTTCAAATCCCACAGTCGGAAACTGAAAACTTTTCTTCACGGAAAAAAGACACATCCAGAGGGGCTTGGAATTTAAGGGACTGACCCCGCCTCTCAAAAACGATACATGTCTTTGGATAAAAGTCACCAAATTAACAGAAATGCAAATGTAGCTAGGTTCTAATCCCCTGTTAAGAAGGCAGACCCCCCCCCCGGCGCTGTGCTGGCACCTGCGTGGCCGGGTCCGGGGAGACATCATCTCGTTACCCAGCACATGGTATCGCCGGGCCTCATGCAGCAGCTGGTAGCACTCGGGGGCATTCTGGATGAGTTGGTCACCCTCCACCGTCTGCACGAAGTAGTTGGGGTGCAGCAGCGGCATGCGGACATGCTGCAGCAGCTCGCAGAGCGCAGGCCTCCGCTGGTCGACATCGTGGTACACCCAGCGCATGACTGCCTCGAACGCCATCTCCTCCTTTCCCACCACCAAGTCGTCGCTGCCGATGTACTCCTCCAGCTCCTCCTGACGGAGGTCCAAGAACTCCTCGTGCTGGGCCACCTCGGTGAAGTTCTGCAGGGCGTAGGTACGGCAGCGGCTTGCCAGCTGCTTGAGGGAGTGGGCATCGGCGAAGCACTGGATACCCAGGCAATTGCACGGGTCCAGCTGGTCCTCGAGGAACTTGGCGCAGGCGTCGCGCAGAGTCCCGATCTGGAAGAGGCTGGAGGTCTCAAAGAGGAACTGGACATTCTCGGTGGTGATACGTGCCTTGCCTGTGTAGACGAACTGCAGGAAGCTGTCCATGGCTTCGGCACGGATGCCGTTGATCTCCACCAGCATCTCGCGGCTCTCACGATGGTCGTTGCAGAACATGGCCCGAAAGTAGGCGCTGCAGGCGGAGAGCACGGCGCGGTGGCACGGGAACTCGCGACCCTCGACACAGATGACCACATCGGTGAAGAGACGGTCGTCACGGAACTCGTTGAACACCTGCAGTATGCCATCGGCGTGCGTGGGACCCGAGGAGAAGTCGAAGATGTCGTGGCTCGACAGCGCCTTGGGATCCATCTCCAGCACTTTGCGCTTCACCGCCGGTGAGTCGCGGACACCGGAATCCTCCCGGTTCAGCCGTCGTCCCAGGATCAACACCATGACTGCATGCGAATCTGAGCAGCAACGTTTTTTTCAGCCTGTATATATATGAGGAAAGGTGACATCACAGTCACGAGACCAGCAGGTTCTGGGAGGCCTGATGAATAACTCAACATTAGTAAGGTTATGTAAACACAGAATACGCTTGAGTTATTCATAAATTATACTGCACCCAACAGACATGTAAACACACCAATCTATCTATATTTAGAGAAATCCACCTAAAAGTCACAAAATTTGACAGAAGCTCTCTGACACCCAGGTATATGTCCTTCCATTATTAAGTTCTGGTAAAATATGGCGGCAAGTTGTTCTGCAAATTTTTCTACCACGACAACCCCATCCCTCCACAAATTTCCATCTCCCAGAAATCAATATGCCTAAAGTGGGATGTCTGCATTTATGTTACACAAAGCAAATGTCTTGTGAGTGGGGCTGTTCACAGTTTTAATGTAGTCAAACCCAACTGAATGCCCCAGGCACAACACAACAATAAGCATGCATGTAATCAAAGAGGGGGCAGTAAAAGGAATTCTCATTTTCACTGTGATTTATGGCGGAACCCTAACCCTGAACACATCCTTAGACGGTTCATCATAAGCTAGTCTCTGGCTACTTAAATTTTTAGGGGTGAAAGGGTTTGCGATAAAACCAAAAGGTTTTGGAGGGGTCCACGAGGATCATCACCGAAAACAATTGCCAGCAAAACAATAACGAATGAAGAGGCTTAGGTTAAGACTATGGAAATAGAATTAAAAACGAAACAAAATCACGCACGTGTTTAAGCGGTAAACACATCTAACCTAATCCATGAGCTCCACAACATAGGTGCCCCAGGCATAAGGACATTACTTGTACAGTTCAGTTCCACGAAGAGAAAACACAGGGGGGGAGCCTTTTGCGCAACACGCTCCCTTCAGACCGAGCCTGTCATCATTTTGAGAAGCAAATCAGTATTAACACAGCACACTATTTCGTAACCGTTTTAACACTATGTTCGAATTTACAAAGGCTAAGTGGTTAAAAGAGTACGAGATGCATACTGAACACCCCCCGCGTTTTTTTCCTTCGTGCGGCCACCTATTTAAGGCGGAGCCGGCGCCGAGAAAAACATTTCCGCCTACAGTCGCTGTTGTTGTATACATAGGTTTATCCCGCAAAGCAATCAAATAAGTTTAAAAACAGTAATTATATGGCAAGGAGCGAGTTTGTTAACTGGGTTTTTCCCTTTCTAACCCCTACGTACTGCTATTGCGGAACACATCAGGAAACACAATAAGCATGTGCGCAGTAAATATTATGTATTGCGGATCATTAATTATCTCTGATGGTGGAAAGGCTTTAGTGTTACGTCCAACAAAACAATACAATAACCGCAAATGTTTCAGAAATACGAAAAAAAGATAAAATCATTATTATGGTTTTACATTGCAAATAAGGGGTAAAGCTTTGTCAGTACAATACTGTCATAACACTTTTTGCGTCTTCATTTTTACTTTTCTCTTTATCGGGCAGACCGACACCTGGAAGGGCTTTCGTCTGGGACATTTTAACCTTCAGACAGACTGCAAAAACACACCAAGGTCCTCCAACATTGCACAAAAAAACGCACCTCTGAACGGTATTCCTGCGTCAGTACCTGAAATGACGAAGCACTCTTCACACCTACCGAAATGTAACGCGAAAGTATATACAAAGAGAGGGAATGTTGCGCCAAAAAAAAAACCCCGATTCTTTTACTTTGCCACACGTCATGTTCAAAATAAAGGGTATCGAAGAGTATTCTTAATCCGCTTTCCATTGTTTTACCAGCGGTGACGTAAACTTTAAGGAAATTTTTATTTTAAATGCATTATGGTCGAATTTCTACAGTATATTTTGTGAACAATTAACATAATAGTAAAATATGAATACAGCAAAAGGAGTAACCTACCCTAAATTTCAGGAAAAGTTTAAAAAATCACTTTAAAAAATGGACGGTCATCGACTCGTTTTGAAATGTGAATTTTTTTTAAATGTGAGAATTTAATGAAAACGGCAGATGTAGCTCCGTTGTAAACAAAAAGCCTCAAGAGAGATCACGTGTCAGCTAGCCGTCTCAGATATTAAACACAGATATTACGTCTAAAGCACACTAGAATGCGTTATAATCGTTACCATCATGACTAGTCTACAGGTTAAACGGAAAGATTGAAAAAAATATTTCCTACAGTTAAAACAGAAATGTTGTCAGTCGCATGGCCTCAAAACAATATCATCAGCCCCTTCGTGAACGATCTACGGGTTTTTCAAGGCTAGTTTTACAGTAGACAGGATCAGTTTTGTATTAACAGTATATACATACATTTTTAAAAAGTCTCACGTTAAAGATCTTACCTTTAAAAAACTTGGCACAAGTTTATATGCTCATGAAAAAAAATGATGAAAATAGAAAAAACATAAAAACTATTTCAAATATTACGTTAGTTTTTAATTCAAATTCACAATACCGCAGTAGAATAATTAATCTGTTTATTTAATGCAACCAAAATACACATATTTATCCACGACCTCACATTCTTCATCAGCACAAAGACAACTGTTAAAACAGCCAGCGCAGAATTAGAATATATGTCATCATCGCCACATGACACGCAGCAGTCGGCTGCTAAGTGGCGTTTGTAGGGGATGTAGTTCATTCCCGTGTGTACGCGCGGTACAACGACGCGTCCTCAGACAACAATTCCCATAATCCCCCAATACTCCACGTGGCCGGCTTTTGTTTGCAAACATAAGGTTCGGTTACCCGGCTCTGTATATGGAGCGGTTAAGCAGGCTCTTTTTCTGTGACGTAATTCGAAAAAACCTGCTTTTCATTGCATGCAGTTAAATACTTTGTTCTCCGTAACAAAAAATCCAATGTCGGAAATAAACCGGTTAATCTATTGTTTATTTTGGGTCTGAGTAAAACAGAAGGCGCGCAATTAAGTTTCTTACCTTGTCTATGACTGTTTTAATGAAACGGTGTAGAGTAACACCTTTCCTAAGGGTAAAAGTGCGATTAGAAAAATTATTAGAATCATTTTTGTCATTATATCAGATTATTTTCACACAAATGACTAAGTGAGCTGTCTCTCTGTCCTTAACACGCCACAAGTCGGTTCCTGGCGCCAAAATATGTAAGATAAGTACTTAAATACATGTTGTTGTTTTGTAACACGCTATTGTTGTACTGTTTTGTTGCCCAAAGAGCCGTCAGAAAGGGTGATGTATCTTTCCCCTGGAAGCAAGTACAGATAACATTTGGACTCAAGCCCTCTGGAGCTTCGACTGTTGCCAGTGTGTTGGACCCGGTTTAAACACTCGCCTTCTCGTGCTCCGTATACCTCCTATGCTTTGGTGGCACTGTAGTCATAAACGCCGGTTCCCGCTAGTCCAGCTGCGTTTACACTTTATTCACTTATTCTTTTTCGCTAATCATACCAGCGTGTTTACGTTTTTGCACCACGCATCACCCTGGGGAGGCTACAGTGTCCTTTAGTGGCCATTTGCGGAATTGCACTTTGTTTTCAAAATTTTCTCCTCCAAGTCATTAATTCAATACGCGTTGATGTAAAAAAAAATAGTCTCGGAGATCCTATTACTTTCAGGAATGAAAAACGCGAAGCGAGTACAAATAATCATTGTTTTAAAGTAAATAACAACCAAACAAATGGTGAAGAGAGTTATTCTGGAAGACGTGACACATGTATAATGAAGAACATCTAATGTCATTTTGTTGGAATTTTAATGTTAAACTTTTATTCATCCATCCATTTTCCAGCCTCCCAATCCTTATTAAACAATTAAGGAAAGTACAAATCATTTAAACAATTATTTAATTTATTATAACAGCAGCAGTTCCCATTTCATTAGTTACAGTCGATTTCAAATAATTTTAATTAACGTTCAAATACCAACGCAAAAGCTAATATTATACGAATTAAATGTTACGTGAATACGATACACACAACTTAAGAATCCTTTTCAAATTACAAAGAAAAGTCTGGGGAGGGGGGTTATTTTCAAAGGGAATGGGGAGAAATCAAAGGTGGCGAGTTGATATTACTCATGGGGACACATTGTCATAGGTGCTGATTTTTAAAAACATATAAAATATTCACACTGAGATTCACCTTTCTAAATAAATAATTCTGCAAGTCTAAGATGCACAGCTCTTACATTACTGGGAAAACCAGAGTCTTCCTGAGCCTGTAGAAAGTCAGCAGGTTTCTGCGCAGATCCCGGTACCGGAGTCCATACAGGTAGGGGGCCAGCGCCTTGGGTAGCACCAGCAGCACATTGCAGACGACCAGGGAGACCCAGAGTTTGGCCCGCAGGTCAACGGCGCGGAGCTGTGTGTACAGGAGCAGCTCGACGATCAGCACCAGCATGGGGCAGAAGGAGAGGAAGAGGTGCATGTAATGCATGAGGAAGGTGCCCTTGGCCCGTGAGCAGCACTGGCCGCTCCGCACCCCCGAGCGGCGGGTGCTGCAGCAGAGCGCCATGTAGCCGCAGAAGATCAGCAGCAGAATGAGCAGGATGCCGGAGACCATCAGCAGCATGGAGAGCTTGAGCACCGGCGTCCGGCCAATGGTGAGCACCAGCAACAGGGGCATGGAGCAGATGTGAGACTGGCAGGGGCTGGCGGCTTGGAACCACACGAAGGCCCCCACCATGGCCAGTGGGAAGAACACGGACAGCCCCCACACAGCCCCCACCACGCTCCTGGTCCGGGAGACGGGCCAGAGTGCCAGGTAGCGCAGGGGCGACAACACGGCCAGCAAGGTGTCCAGTGCCATGGTGACAGTGCTGAGGATCCCGGCGGTGTAGAGCGCCCCCAACAGTGACAGCAGAGTGGCGCATCCCCACTCGGACATGAGCACTCCGGCGGCGTTGAACACCGACGTGAATGCGTACACGGAGACGAAGGCCAGGTCGCTTAGCAGCGCGTTGGCCAGCAGGAGGTAGCGCGTCTCTTGCCGCAGGCGCGGACTGGACAAGACCTTAGTGAGGATGACGGGAGTGATGGGAAATACCACCAAGAAGCAGATGATGGGACACATCTGCAGGGCTCGCATCTGCTGCGGGGGCACGAAGACCTGCCACTCGTGGGTGAACAGCTCCACGTCGCTCAGCGACAAGTTGTAGCCATCCGGTCGCTTGCCATGTTTCCCCCCGTCGTTGGTCCAGTTGTACCAACTTCCGAACGTGCACAGCAGCGACCAGAAGGACCCCCTGGCATTCATCGCACCGTCTGACTAAAGTCCGAAGTGGATATGCGACTCTCCTGGCCGTGACGGGCTGTCACCAGGTGCTTAAGCCAGGAGACGAGTGAATGTCAGCCATCGATTAACCACAGAAACCTTTACTAATGGTTTCCCAGGAAACTCATATTTGGGCAAACAAAGTCAAACAAGCAAATGTGCTCAAGGGGATGATGGCGCCCTTTTCCTAAACAGCTGCTCTAAAGCTGTATCCTCCATGGAAGCAGGACACATTGATGGTTTGTATACACATACTGTAAGTTACAATTTAATGATCACAAAAAAAACTCCTAAAATCTATAGACAGCTGAAAGTATTTTCATCTAACAATGAGATGAAAACAGAACTAAGTCAGTGATTAGTCAGCATTTAATGCTGTGGTTAAAACCTATATATTTACAATTGTATCTGTACCATTAATCTGTAACTGCCTGCATAAATAACAAAAAAGTACAGAAATTTGCACACTGTACAGAATTCAGTGTTCACTTGGGAAAATCCACTTTGGCTCTAATCCAATAGGCAGTTCCTAGATTGTATCTTTGGAAACATCAGGAATTGTTGAGATTTTTGTTCCTCAATAGACCTCCAGTGCAAGCTGAGCTAATGATCACGACTTTGGGTGGCTACACTGCGATTACAGTTGTTTTTCAACTTCTGCATGTGATCTTCATTATTTTAACTCGCTACATACTGAAGTTGTAATGCCACATTTATCGGCCGCATGGTTCCCTGACTTTCTGGACAACATTTCCTTGGAAAGCCGCTTTGTGGGCGGGCCTAAGCCACAGTCACCTGACTCCGTCCCCGGAAGAGATTCAGGACAGTGTCGCTGATGTCGCGGTAGCGGAGGCCGTACAGGTAGGGGGCGCCGGCCCTCGGCAACAGCGTCAGGAGGTGGGTGTTGAGCATGTTGATCAGCACCAGCTGCCGGTGGCCCAGCTTGCGGCTGTGGAAGAGCGTCAGCTCCAAGGAGAAGATGAGGCCGGGCCCGAAGTGGAGCAGGAGCATGGTGGCGTGTGCCAGCAGTGTGACCCGC
The DNA here is from genome assembly GCF_023856365.1 of Brienomyrus brachyistius. NCBI lineage: Eukaryota > Metazoa > Chordata > Actinopteri > Osteoglossiformes > Mormyridae > Brienomyrus > Brienomyrus brachyistius. Next base: position 184,482 of record NW_026042422.1, on the reverse strand, counting down.
GCACGGGAGTACCGACTGCGCCATATACCCGACGTCCTGGTGATGAGGAACAGCCGAGCGTAACAGTAGAGGATGAGGCTCCCACAGAGGATCACTCCCACAGAGTAGTACATGTGGATGCCCACCATCATGTTACCACTGGCCGAGCCCAGGAGGGTCACAACCAGGCAGGGCGCCTGGTCCCAGGGCACGGCGCTTTGCGTAACCTCCATGACGATGACCTGGGATGCCGGGTACATGGTGGACAGGATCCAGGTCCCCAGAAGAATGCGTCGGGTGCGGGCCGGGGGCAGGAGGCGCTGGTAGTGCAGGGGCCAACGGACAGCGACGTAGGTGTCAACCACCATGAGCGTGATGCTGAGGATGCCGCAGCAGTAGGCGGTGATGGAGGCGGCGGTGAGCAGTTCACAGGCCAGGGGCGGCATGCTGGCCCCCAGTGCGTTGCAGCTCACCATGGCCACGTTGAATGCCAGGAAGACCATGTCGGCCGCCAGTGTGTTGGCCAGCAGCAGGTAGCGCGTCTCGCGGCGCAGAGCGCGGGAGCAGAGGATGCAGGCCAGCAGCAGCGAGTCGGCCGCCAGCGTCAAGGCCGTGAGTGTTACCGCCGGGATCAGGAAGAGATCCATGTTCCAGCGCTGCACATCCTCCAGCCACGTGGAGTTGTACATGGTGGAGCTGCGATCCGGATCGTGCAGGGATACGCGGCCTGGTTATTATCTGCTGGGGAAATGGGAGAGAAGATCTGACGGCGAAGCCAAGAGCCCCTGAGAACATATAGAATCGTTATTATTATTATTATCATTACCATGATGTAATAAACATGGAAACTCCACTGAACCAGCTTGCCTTTTGTACTTTGCCCTTGGTACAACCGCAGTGGCAGTTTTATTTCACACAATCCCTCATTAATTCTTCTCATTAATTATATCCGACGTTGTAAAGTCCCTTCGGGTGCCACTGTTGTGAAAGGCGCTATATAAAAATAATTCGAATCGAATGCAACATCTTCCCCTGAATAGGCAAACGAGAGGGGGTGATTCTGTGTTCAGATAAACAAAACCCCTCATCAGTCCCATCTAGGCTGTGATCTGCCCTGATTCACAAATCAGCATTATGGACTGATGTCAGTCTGCTCCACTTTTTAACCAATTATCTTATTAGGGGATTAATAAGACACCAAAGAAATATCCCACACTGGCAAAGAGATGACAGTGAAGTAAAGACCCGTTACCTGCCATTTCCACACAAGATATCATGACTCTAGAGACTGAAGTCACCACGCTGGTGAAATTCTATAATCACGGTCATGCATCAACCAAATATTCATTATGCTTTGACGGGCGCAAAAAATGTACTTTATTCTCCACTCATTTGCTTTTTTTCCCAATACAAGGAACAGTGTAAAAAAAAAAAATCAATAAAGACTAAGAGAAAAAACACAAGAGGCCATTAACGAAAGATTTAACCACGAGCTCAGGAGGTCACTACTTGGGTGGCAGATACAGTCTCTTACCGGCTGATTTTATGTCGTGTTCAGTGGCTCTTTGCTAATTCGACATCCGCCGAGGGCCCAACTCCCAGCCAGCACGTCCGTCCACTTGCCTCCCCTCTTCAGAAATCGATTGCCCTTCTGGATGGTCACACGACACTATCAGCGGATGAACACGCAGTTCGCTGATCAGCGCAAAGGTGGCCCATTCAGAAGCCTCACGGCAACATGGCTCACGGCCATTTAAAACATATCCCATAATACACATCACGTCCTCTTGCCTGTTATTGTATTGACTCTGAGGTCCGTTGCCCTGTTGCGTTCATGTCTCATATCCGGCATGGAATACCCCGGCAAGGTAATAAACCAGACACAGGGTCCATTTTCGGGGAAGAACCTGGATTAGGTAATGAGCACCATCCTAAGCACTATCGGCCGGCTCTCTGCAGAGACGGGGCAAAGGGCGATTCGGAGCGACTGCAGGAGTCATGGAGCCTCATAAAAACAGACGTCGATGCCTAATGAGCCGACCTCAGAGCAGCTCATAACACATCGTAATAACAGGAGGTTATCTGTGTCCTTTTACGGGATGTTAAAGTGGAACAGACAACAGCGGGAAAAACTCCTCACATTCTATTACCGTGCAAAGATACACAGATTTCCAATGGTCTGCTTCACTAAAGAATCTAAATTATCTAGACAAACAAATCAGTCAATCAGCAGTCCACACACAGAGGGCACCGTGAAAAGCAAAACTAACTTAACTGATTATATGGAGGTTTACAGAATCAGTTGTTATAAGGACCACACTGAGACTTTGAGTAATTCTAAAAAGAAAAATAGTAGGAATTATCTGTAGGAATTATCTTATATGTAGATTGTATTGTTTGTCCAAGAAAACCAAAGCACATGAAAAACTGAATTTCTCTTCCGATTTATTTTGCCTTTATTTTATTATACAATATTTTTCTCTCCCACACATCACCCCGTCTCACTCATTTCCCTCTCCTTCGATGGTTTGTGCTTCTCCTCTCCTCGCTTCTGAGATCTTCTTCCACATCTTCATCCTCCTCCTCCTCCTCCTCACTATCTTCCTCTTCACTGCTCAACTCCAGCCCGTCCTCATCCTCCTCCTCCGCCTCCTCCTGCTCCCTTACCAGCAGCTTCCGGAACACTTCAAACTCTTCTTGCGTTGCCTGGGCAACTCGGCTAAGGAAAGTGTTCTCTGATGGACAGATGACGTCCTTGAGGCTGGGGTTCGCGATGCGAGTCTGCCCTTTCTTGTCGGGCGTCTGGTACTGGCCGCGGCGTTCCAGAAAGCTGTGCCGGCATCGGAGGTCCTCAAGCGAGACGCGGAACAGTCCGGAACGCACCATCTCAGCCTGCCGGAGCCCCATGCGGAAATAGGCATACTGCAAAAAAGACAGAAATGTGTAACTATCCACCAGAGGACAGAAGACAGCTGCCCTGGCTTTTCCACTGCTGATCCACTGCCATGGATTTTCCACTGCTGATCCACTGCCCTGGCTTTTCCACTGCTGATCCACTGCCCTGGCTTTTCCACTGCTGATCCACTGCCATGGATTTTCCACTGCTGATCCACTGCCATGGATTTTCCACTGCTGATCCACTGCCCTGGCTTTTCCACTGCTGATCCACTGCCCTGGCTTTTCCACTGCTGATCCACCGCCCTGGCTTTTCCACTGCTGATCCACCGCCCTGGCTTTTCCACTGCTGATCCACTGCCCTGGCTTTTCCACTGCTAATCTACTGCCCTGACTTTTCCACTGCTAATCCACTGCCCTGGCTTTTATTGTGCATAGGGCCATGATGAGAGTAGCGTGTCCAGATAAACCTTCCTGTCTGTAGGTCGGCTGTGGAAACACTCGTGGGCAGCAGGATCTATAACAGGGGGCTCCAACTCCGGTCCTGGAGAGATACTGTCCAGTAGGTTTTCTGTCCCACTTGGCTTCTGATGAGCCACACCTGTTCCTGGTATTTACCTGAGCACAGGTGTGGCTCGTTAGAAGCCAGGTAGGATAGAAAACCTGCTGGATAGTAGCTCTCCAGGACCGGAGTGGGACAGCCCTGGTCTACAGGTTTTCCCCTTGAATAAGCAACTGATTTACAAATACATCATCTTATCAGGGGATAAAATAAACAAATCAACATATGAATGAGAAATGGGGGGAAGGACAGAATATTCCCTTTAAAATTAAACTCTGAGCCTGGGCTGTGGGTAACGTTAAGGCCCGTCCCCAGGGAGGACGACACCCGCTAACCTGGAACTTGTACTCGAGCTGGACGGCGTCCTCCAGCATGGTGCTCGGGAAGTCCCGCAGTATCTCTGTGACCTGCTGGCTGGTGAAGAGGCACTTCTCCTGCAGACAGCGGCACACCAGGTTTAGCCTCTTTGGGGGCAGAGTCAGGAGTGTTGGGCACTGGCTGATCACCCTCTGCAGGCTGCCTGGGGAACAAACCGTTGTGGAATAACGTTACATGCTTGCATTGGGTAACACGCTACACAGCTTTATACTGTATTCAACATATTTTCATCTGGCTTTTACTATATGGTAGAAAATACATCACTGAGTTTCTCTCACACTGGAACATGGGTAGATGATGCCTACAACAATATGTACCCGATCATTTTACTTAATACTAACTTTTCAATACTTAAAGTCACAAACTAGGGGGGTCAGTACTTCATAAAACAAGAGTACAGGATAACAACATCACCATATATAACGAAAGTACAAAACATGTGGGGATCACCTTCCACTAATCCCAGCTTTCGGAGGTTGTCGATTCGCTGCTGCATCTGTGTGCCATTCACTCGATACAGTTTGGGACACTTCTCAAGAACCTTCAGGATGCTCGTAGACTTCAGGCCTAGGGACAGCAGGTTTGAAATGCCGCACAGGTGCAGCGGCACCGTTTGAACGGCTCGGTTATTGCAGGCTCCATTCAGGAGCAGTTCAGCCTGATCTTCTGAGAAACCGAGCTGTACCAGGGCTGGCAGTACCTCCTCCCTGACCGGCCGACGTGGCGGCTTCTGCAGGCGGCGGTCAATCTCTTGAAGCACACCATCCGATTTAAAGCAGATACGCCTGAGCATAAAAACTGACAGGCTCCCAGTCCGCCTCTCAAAACTGACAGCACGCGTGCAACGAAAGAAAAACGTCTCTGGTGTCATCCGGCAGGTCCATCGGAACACCTATAATTATAGAACAATGCATAAAACCACGTTACGTGTTACTTTGACCTTATACAAATTAATCGAAAGCTAACTTATATTCGTTATTTTTCCAAGTGGTTATGCATGACAAACAAATAATAATATTCATCATTCCAATTAAAGTTTTACATTTTCCTTTTAATTGCAAAGAAGCACGTACCCGCTGTACGGACAGCCTTAAAATCATGTCGGTCCAGCTGAAAATATGTCCGGCGGGAAACTGGTCGCACTTTTAGTTCCGGGGATTAAAGACTCACGTCGGTTTTTATATTTTATTATCACATTCTCATACATCATCGTATTTAATTTAGAATAAAAAAATACAAGATTAAAAGAACTACACTTCTACGATATGAAGAGAATGTAATTTTCGGATGATTAAAGACTGACAGAACATCTTTAGGCGAAATTTGTCCACAAAAATTCAATAGAATCAATTGAATAGATTAAAATATTATTAAACATGCGTTTTACAAACTACAAACAAATACATGCATACATTTTATTTATTCATTAAAACCATTTAAAACCCAAACAATTCCTTCATCTAAGTGACTCACAGTGTACAAGGGACAAGCGCAGAGTGCATGTGAGACCTTGCCACACAGTTTCTGTGAACAACCTTCAACTGCAGACGGCATCGAGTCACAGCGACACAAAACCATGTTAGACATGCTATTGATTTCCCCTAAGTAAACCAAACTTGCTAGACTGAACTACGAATGCCTAAATTTGCCAGTTTGTCGCTGGGTGAGAGATCAGTGCTCCCAGATGACTGGAAAGCAGGCCGATGTGTGCTGCATGCCAAGTGCTGTACTAAACATCCGATGATGCAAATCAAACCTAGAGTGACTGCAAACACACCACAAGCTACACCCCACCCCAGCCCAGCCCAGCCAGTTCCTCTACAGCCACTCGGTGCAGGGGTTTGGTCCCCGCCCTCCCCTTTAAGCCCCTCCCCCAATCCCTCATGGCTGAAATCTGCTTTAGACTCCATTCTAGGAGGCAAAGGCTGCATAGGAACCCGAGTCATACAGCACATGATCAGACTTCACTCAGAGAGGCACTTGAGAAGTTCGCTCTCCAGAGCAGCCATGGACCTCTTCTCTTCCTCCGTGTCGTCATCTTCCTCGCATGGCAGTGCCTCGACAGAGCCCAGGCATCCATCCCCACACGGGCCATCACCTCGGAGAACCTCTGGACTAGACCCGCGGTGGAGAGAGGAGTCTGTAATGATGCAGGAGTTTATTGGGGTTAGTGGGAGAATCCATACAGGTCAAAGAACTTAAAGAAATCAAAACTCCTGATGTGGTTTCTTAGGAAAGGGGACTGGCTCAGCAACTTCAGCACAGGCCATCACCATAAACTTCTTTCCAAAATAAAAAAGTTAAGGGTAAAATTATGCATCCGTCCACCTTCCTCACAAGGCTCCATGAGCCCAGAACTGATTCCAGCATTTATTCATTAGCTCAGCACAGGGACGCTGCTGCCTGTCCTGATCACTTCCATTCACAGTGTCGCCAGCTTGACATTCCAAAACAATCTATCCAGCTCACTGCTTACAGACGTTATTCAGCTCCGAAGGTAAATCCTCGAGAGTTGGATCTGAGACCTTACTGAGAAGAGGGCTTCCGAACCCCACACGGCACTCACCGTGGTATGCGGGGAAGACTTCCTCCCAGCTGTAATGGGCCAGGTTAATTGGCTGTCGGAGCCAAGGCACTAGCAGTAACTCCTGCAGCGTTGTCCGTTCCACGGGGTCTGGGTCCAGCAGCCCGGAGAGCAGCAGGTATAGCTCTGATGGGAGATGAACGAGGACCAGGTGGTCATCGAGCGATGGGCCAACGCGACAGCAACTGGCAATTCTCTTGGTGGTAAATGTAGAGACTTCATGACGCCAGTAGACATTTGGTTAATGAGCTGGATTAACGGTGCAAATGCGTAGCAGATAGGGATATCGCGATATAATCCTGATCATATGATACATGCTCAATAAACACTATGATTTTTATGATGGGCGTAAACATTTGTCCGGAATCCGGCTTTTTGGTACTATATGGACGTATATTATGCCCACAGTTTGGTAAGCAGATTAGAAGTATGCCTAAAACATCAATGACATGATGTCCATAACTTAATCATCCATATAAATTTGGCATATCCATATTCCATAAATGTCAGACTTCAAAACTGCAAAAAATACCGCAACACTTTATCTTGCTTATCTACAATAGCAAAAGATGCGGTAGTCGCTGAGCTGTCCCTTTCCTCATCGCCACTTCAGCGCTTATAAAACTGCTTCTATGATTTATTAATAAAAGCAGCAAAAGTAGCTCCACTAACCAAACTGAATAATTATCATCCATGAGCCACATAATCGCAATTATACTGTGACAGTCCTAACAGCCAACATTAAATATGCTGCGTGTCGACCTGAAACAGGAACGCAACACATCAGTAAACAAGGTGTCTGCATGCAGACAGGAGCAAATAGAGACCAACCCCCTCCGTACCTTCTGATATGGAAAAGGGGGGGCACAGTTGTGCCTTCAGGGCCTCCTCCACCTCACAGAAGGGATTTTCACCGAAAAGTAGAGTGTAGAGCAGTACCCCTAGAGACCACATCTCCAGCTCTGGGCCCTCATACCTTCAAACAAACAAATGCAAGAGAGCAGCTACAGTGAGGCGTGTAGACAAAGCTTTGCTTCTTTCTCGCCAGCATCCCCGCCGGGAAACGCTTCCGCTTCCCAGGGAACCCTTCAAAAAAGTCTGTTAGTCGAGCTGAATAGCAAATGACCTTCTCGCTTTGACATTTCCACCTCCGGTTCATTGACATGCTGAGATACATACGGGTTTCCTAGCAGCACCTCGGGGGAGCAATACTCCAGCGTCCCGCAGAAAACGTGGAAGAGCTTCCCCGGCTGCAGGAAGGTGGCCGAGCCGAAGTCGATCAGCCGGATGTGGAAGCACGTGTCGATGATGATGTTCTCGTCTTTGATGTCTCTGTGCAGGATGTTCCTGTCCCGGAGGTAACTCACTGCAGCCACCAGCTACAGCAAGGAGAAAGGGACTCCTAAGATGAGACTAACTGGCTATATGTAGTGCAGTGGTTCTCAATCCTGTTCCTGGTGCCCTCCCCTCCCCCTCCCTCCCCTGCCAGAATGTTTTCATTCCAAAACCTACTTTAAATCAGGGCCAAATGGTCCTTAAAAGACTAATAATGAATGTGGCAGGCTGGAAGTGTTGTGGCTTGGAATGAAAACATTCTGGAAAGGGGGGGGGTGCCAGGAGCTAGACTGAGAACTACTGATGTTGTGGAACAGGATCTAAAGCACCCCCACCTGTCTAAAGATGTAGCTGGCCAGAGGTTCATCGAGATGAGGCTGACGCTCGATGAACTCGAACAGGTCCAGTCCCTCACCATGTTTCTCCATCACCATTTGGAAGAAGTTCTCATTTTCATACACCTCCAGCACCTGAAGAGAGGAATATACCGATTTCTGTAACCAGTCAAGTTAGCCACTCTCTCTCTCTCATACCCAATATGCCATAACATGGGACCTTTAGCATCTGAAGCCCTCTAGTGGACTTAGTGACACAATACGCTTATTTAGTTATGTCCATCTCTACCCTGGAAGCCCAAGAACAGCATCCAGGTGAGCATGTTGCGCTCCAAACTCTTCCAAAAGTTCCTTCACCTACTCCTCTCCCGGCAGCCAGACCCCTCACCTTCACGATGTTGTTGTGCTGGACCCGGGCTAGTATGGCGATCTCCTGGCTGACCCGACCCATGTCCGGGTCGTCCACCCAGCAATCGCTCACAACCCGAGCCTTTTTGATGAACTTCACCACAACCTTACAGAAACCAGTCAAAATCAGATCAGTGAACAGAAAGCTAATTAAAACTCAGATGGAGCAAAGACATCCTGATATTTCTCCTTGTTTCAATGAAAACACCCACCTGTGAGAACACATTTCACTATGCATCTTTACATCACCAGCAAAAATCGTTTTTTTTCCCTGCCTCTCAGACCGTAAACAAAAGTGACCGCTAGCTATGCACCCACCTCCTTTCCGCTGGCCCTCCTGCGTGCCTTCCACACAAAACCGAAGGCCCCCTTGCCCAGGGCGCAGATGGGGCTGTACTCCTCCCCAAATTTGCCATCACAGGCATGAGATTGCTCGAGATCCTGGGTAGAGCGCAGGGTCTCCCCCTGCGCCGTCTGCTGGACGGCCTAGACAGACACACATTTCGTTCTTAAAGATCTAAGGAAACGGGGAGTGGTTCATAATGGGATTCAAACCCATAAACATTCCTAAACCACTGAGCATTAATTCCCAGATATTAATTTAAACCAACAAGTATAATGCTTCTGTCCAGGATGTAACATCTTCAGAGGATTAATCTATACCCCTTGGATTAGGTGTGGTGGGGGGAGCGGGTCTCACCTCTCCAAGACTCCAGGCAGAATCGTCCCGCAGCGAGGTGTCGTCGCTCCCCGTATTGCACCTCAGCTTCGCCGCCGGCTCCTGTACCGGCTCTGCACGGTGCCTCCTGGCCAGCCACAGGCAGAAGAGCGGCTGGCCGCAGGGGACCTCCACCCTACGGATCGCCATCTGCACGTCTGAGGTGACGGCACAGGCCTGTCAGTGCTGCTCTGAGCCGCGTTTAACATCCCCGTCACGATACCCCATATCCAGAGGAAGGCTGCTGATATTCAGCAGGCATATGCAGGCCTAACAAGCAACAGATCCACTAAATGTCAGAAATAATATGACTTGCCCATGTTAATAGTTCCTAGCTAAAGAGAATGTAATCAAAAGGCAAGAGCTCTCTAAACTGAGTTCTCTCGCTGAACCAATCAGATTGTAGAGCAGGTGGGTCCAATCAGATGTCATGGTCGTTTGTCCTCTAGCTGCTTGGACCCACCTCCTCTACAGTTTGGTTGGATAATTTTTCGTTCAACCCTCCAAACTCCTACAAACAAAAACAGCATCCAAATGTCATAACAATCTAGCCACCTACTAAATTAAGTACTAAATTATACTATATACTATTAACTTAATTATCTACGCTTTGTTAAAGTATTTTCAGTAGCCAGAAATCTGAAGGAGAGCAACACACCGAGCCTGGAGCCATCCCTGTGGTAGCAGTGACCCTCAAAGTAGCCCTCCACAATCCTGTCCGGGGGGTCCACGTTCCATGGCGTATTTGGTCTTCGCTTTTGCTTTTTTGGGGTTGAGGTTGTTGGGGTAGCAGTGTCCATGAGAGAAGCCGGCATGCCCTCGTTCCTTATGCCATTGCCAAGGATCTGCGCCTTGGCGGCCACGTCAACACACAGTGCTTCTTGCTTTCTTCCCAAGGAGCTGTTGATGCTACCCCCCACAGTTCTGGGATTGGTGGTTTGTTCCACATGGCTCTCACCCTGCATGTCGGACTCCACCACGTACGGTGAGGGGGTGCGGAGCAGCTCGGCCGTGTCACAGGAAGCCCGCGACAGGTCCGCGGCCGGCAGCTCCAGGCTGCCGTTCAGGTCCAGGTCGGCGAGTGCTCGTGTCACCAGGCCTCCATTGGAATCCATTTCCAGGAAGCAGCTGCCAGAGTCCACCGGCAGGGCTGGTCTGCGATCTGGACGCACGTCCTCCGTCCGTGGACCGGATCCACCCGCCCACTTCTCACAAAACCCGGAGGATGACCGACTTCCCAGAGATATGACCTCGAAGCTGGAATTTTCACCGTCGTCTGTGTTACAGCAGTGGTGACCCAGCTCTTCGGCAGTGCCTGGCACGGCTCCGGGGCACCCAGCAGGACCAATGCCCTGATCTTGGTCAGGGGCGGACAAGCGGCTCACATTCTGGTTCTGCAGCTTCTCTGGACCCAGGGTCTGCAGAAGGGCACTGGTATCATCAGAACCCTCACCCCCGTTAGGTCTGGGACACACTAGGGCTGCCTCTTCCGAAAGTTCAGCAGTGGCTTCCTGTCTACAGAGGAACAACAAGGACCAATCAAGCCTCATGGAAATGGGGGATTTTGAGTTATTTTATAATGGTTTCAGAGTAAGATTTATATGGCCAATTTCTTTTCTTTCGTTTTAATGGTAAAACTTCGCTTAATGAGCACAAACTTAGCAATAACTCAGTTACCACTGATACAGTCTACTTGTGACAAAAGATCTCACGTTTGTTCGTGATTAATGAATTGTGACATCAGTATTTCACTTGTGTTGTTCTTTACTCGTTCCTTCAGTAGTTCACCGTTAACAGAATATAGTAACTGCCTGGAGATTACAACATGCGTCACAATTTGTTAATGATGAATTAAACACGAGATCAGTATGTAACTAAGTGCTTAATTAATACATAAGTAATTGCATACTATACTGTCTGTGGCCCATCAAGTACAGCGTTACCGTTTTAACACTTGGGTCAGAAAAACACTCAAGCCTACCGCTCACAGGGCGTAGATGCCACGGCGGGAGAGGAGACTGCAGATGGGATCCCGGCCTGGTTCTCCAGGTGCTCATTAGCTCCAGTGAAGATTCTCTCTCCAGCAGCCCCCTTCAGAACCATCATAGCGTCCCCAGCAAGCAAAGTGCTGGGGTCTGCAGGAAGAAGCAAGTTCCAAACTTGAAATGGACCACCGGAATCAGTGGGGGGGGGGGGGACACACACTCACGCAACGGTAAAGCACTAATGATTTATACATTTTAAAACGCACTGGAGAAAATGAGATGAGGAGGTGGACGAAATTGGACTGAAGGAAGTCAGTAATCATGAGTCCTGATACTTTGAATAGAAAAGACAGCTTACCTTCCTTCAGCTGTTAGGTACCAATGGAATCCAGAGTACTAAGGAGGACTGGACAAACTATAGCAAGACTATGGTAAGGAGTGTCAAGAGGAGCTGTTTTTCCAGGCTTACCTTTTCCACCTGGTGGTTCTACTGATCCAGGAGGACAGGAAGGCGGAGCCATTCTTCCAGAGGGAGGGTTACTGCTACTAGAGTATCTACAGGGGTCTTATTTTAACAGAGAGCCTGCTTAGCAGCCTGGATATCTTGTGTGCATCCCAAAAAGTCCATGCCCCGTGATTTCGGTTACCAGTGTGGGTGCCAGAGAAGCTGGAATAGCCCGTTTGAGCACGGAGGCCTCTGTCTATGCCGGATCGGTCCTCACTCCTACGTCTGTGGAGGAGGGTGTCGCTTGGGCTCCCCCCCACAACACACAGGCTCTCGTAGAAGCCGGGCATCAGGAAGGTGATGCTCTGTGGATACAGCGTAAAGCGGGCCGCGGATCACACACTCGCATGCGCTCACGCTCGCGGGCACGACTCGGCTCTGCCGCCGCACCTTGTCTTGCAGCTCGGCGCTGGAGTAGCCGAAGAGCATGAGGGCGAAGTTGTCGTTGACGCTGCGTATGGAGCCGTCGGGCCACAGTGTTAGGAGCCCGCTGAGAGCACAGAAGACGTGGACCGTGCAGACATACAGGGGCCTCGGTTGCGGCGGGGGGAGCCAACGACCCTCTGGCGAGAACGGGAGGAGGGACAGACTAACAGGAATGCACTGGCGGTATTTTTTTTTAGCAATTTTGCGGAATGCTCACCCCGCTAGCTCACCGTCAGGATCAGAAGCATCGGAGTGCTGTACGCCCAAGCCATCCTGGGACGCCTCACCCGGCTCAACCGGATCCTTATGATCAACCACAACTTGCAGCTTGGCGCACATTGGGAAAAGGGAGCCCGTCCTGCCTCTTCCGGTCACCTGCTGGACCCTCAGCGTCTATGCAGGTGGGTGGATAGCAGAAACAGGCTAACACCACTCACTGTTGGTGCAACTGAAAGGACTCTCAATAAATAAACCACATCAACGTACTCAGGTGTGTGTGCTTATGCCTTACGCCATTCTCCAGTGAAAAGCAGACGACAGAAACCTTTTGCAGAGATGCCAGTAGCAAAGAGTGAGATTTATAGATTATCATTTATAGTGTGCTTCTGATAACACGAGAAGGGTTATGTATTGCTATGGTTAAACCTCACCTTGGGCAATATCTCACAGTGCCTCGGAACCAGCAGCGACGGAATGAGCTCGTGGACAGACAGTCCCACCACGTCACTGACATGCAGGTAACCATGGAGATGAGCAAAAGCCAGGTCACAGTCGAGGACCCTTTCCTAATTCGAGAACGCTCATTAAAACAAGTCACACAGGCAGTAATCACCAGGTAGCAAAACAGGAAAAGCTGTAAAATCAGAATCATTACTTATGTCATTAGTCATAATGGTGGAAACTCACATTGGGTGCGAAGGTCACATGACCTTCTATTTTCTCCACACATTCCAGCACGACCAGACTACGGTGTCCCTCTAGAGTCAACCTCCTGGCCCACACGGACACAGGAAACACCTTCCCATTCTTGTTCATTGCATCAACCTGGAACATAAAAGCACAAATGGAGAAGTTTAATTACCTTAGTGATCTGTGCACTTGGCTGATCTTTTCAGTCAAAATGAATCACTGGGGTTGCAGAGGGGTGGAAAATTTTTGGAAAATTTTCATGGCAAGTTACGCTGAGGATTTTGGGAAATATTCCAAGTTCCCATGGGCATTAACGGGAAAATTCCCAGAATTTTACAACCCTAGTCACCACACATTAATTTCAAATACAAAATTGTAGTTAATTTGATTATGCAGTTATGCCAAATGTTAAAATTCACTGCAGCTTCCCCATAATCACAACAGCAATCAGTTACATAACAATGAAATATTTTCTTTAAAGGAATCCTACCACTTTTCCAGATACCACAACCAGTGTCCCATTAATTTTCAGGTGCTCCTCCCCCAGTGCTTCTTCTAGGGACTGACTGGCCATCTTCAGGAACCAGGAAAGCTTTGACCCAATCAGGTCATCGCTGCTGTACTCAAACAGCTTGCAAGCCTTTGCATTGGCGACCAATATCTGTAAAACGGTCACAAAAATTATTTCATTCGACTGTCCCAGAGGAGATTGGTGCACATTTACATGAAATCGGAGACCCAAGACATATACCTCTGTGGTCTTGGTGTCCACAGTGAAGACCGCTTTGTTGGGATTGTGGAAAGGAGGGGGCCCAGAAAGGACAAAGCCCCCACGATGCAACTGTTCCAGCATGGAACTCTCAGACCCATCAAAGGAGCCGGAAAATAAGCCGGACTGGTTTCTGCCCCCGGGGGTGTCTGACAACCGAACCTTTGGCATCCAATTGTAGCTGTAGGAGTTTAAAGAGTCACCTAAAGAAACGAGGAGAGGAAGATGTAAACGAGTGGAAATACAAATCAGCAAAACTCCTTCCAATGGTCTCACTCAGGAGGGAAGATCTATGAATGCACAAAATGTCCATAAACCCACCAGTTTACAATGTGGGGGAAAAAAAACAGGCTTCGTCAGTCCAAAGGGTTTCGAGTTTAACAATCTGTTATTTACCATTCATTCACACAAAAAAAACACTGCAAGATATGAACACTGTGACATAGCTCTAATTTAGTTTGTTTATTATTGTATGACGGCGATAATCCTAATGATCAGAGATCATAATAAAATGCGGCCTCTCTGACCTGACAGGGCGCTGTTGAGGCGCCAGTACCGCAGCCCGAAGGTCCCCCTCGCCGAAGGCCTCCGGGCGCAGGGGAAAGACCGGTTCAGCTCCAGCGAGTCGTCAGACGGCGGAGGCGAGCCGGGGCCCGAACGGACGCAGCTGATCGCTTTGGAGCTGGGGACGGCCATCTGCAATGCGAGCAGCGGCCAAGGAGCAGCCAAAAAGGAGGGGAGTTACTGGAGTAAAGGGGTAACCAGCAAAGCGGCATACTAACCCAAAATTAATTAACATGTTTTCCTAGGCGCTACAAATTGCTAAGTGACAGCAGGGAAAACATTTCAAAAGAAAAGTTAACAAGATAATGACGTACATCCCTATCTTTACCTTTTTGTGCCAATCAGCATGTAGCCATTGTGCTAACAGGATTATTTCGATTATGTTCCGCTTACCTCACGTCGGTAAACAGCTGGGTTTTCCAGATTTTCTCAGGATACGTTCAGGAATTAAAAACCTAACAAGCGACACCGGGACGGAGTAGAGACCGTAGCCTCAAAAAAAAACGCATAAGGGGAGTTTGTACACGCCATTCACCGATGAAAAGTAGACAACACTTATATCACTCCACATACACACAACTTTCAATGAACGGTTAGCCCTGATGCTAAAATATGCCGAGATACTTCAGCTTGCGCGGGAGCGTTTGAGCAGAGCGAGGTGTTGGTACTGACCAATGAGAGCACAGAGATTCCGAAATTGATGTGGATGAAAGCCAATGAAATCGCTGAGTGGCCGGTCGGCGTTTTGTTTAGGGATGGCGATGGTTTCTATGGGAACGGCTTAGCAGTTACCTGTTGAACTCTATTAAAATGTACTTAAAGTCACTTGTAGATCTGACTACATCATATAATATCATTCGGTTGGCAAAATAGTTATTTATTTTGAAACATAATAATGTGGCTACCGACAGCACAGGAGAACGGAAATGCATTTTCATCTTGAGGGCTGGATTTTGTGTTGTAGTAGCATGGTGAAGTGTCGCTGTGGGCAGCTGGTGTTAAAGAAACATCAAAAGCAGTTTCAGTATCTCTGTTTCCTGATGCGTTTAAAGCAAATGCGCCAGTGTTCATCAACCCCTACTCTATGCTATGTATATGACTGTGTACGTGACGAATAAACCTCTTGAATCCTGAATCTATTTCGTAAACCTGTCAAAACGTGGGTTTATACGTTAATGACGCGAATTTTGAGAACTGGAACGCAATAAAACACTGTTATTCGTAGAACACACACGCGTTTGTATTCATGTCTTAGTGGAGACCCAGATATTTTTAAAAATGTTTTTTTCTCTTGTGGGAACTAGATAATGCCCCCAAAAGATAAAAATAAGTTTTTTTTAATCAAAATGTGAGATACATCCCCCCAACACACACACATACAAACACACACACACACACAGAGTATTAGTTTGCAATGAAGAGCTTTTGGAGACGAGGCTGCACTCAATTTGTGATAAATAAAAGCCAGAAAAACCTAATTATACTTTTTATATAGAATATTTTATTTAAAGTCAGTTTTGAGGTCACCTTTTGCCTCCATTGTTCACCTATGAAAAAACAGGATACCAAAGGAAGAAAAGGCTAGTTGATTCTGTTTGTAAACAGTGCAGTCAGCATTCTAGTGCAATTTTTGTTAGTGCACTCTGTTGTAAGTGTAACAGTGCTTAACACACAGTAGAAATCTACAGGCAATGCATCAATTGTCCAGCAACAACAGATGATGAATTCTGCTCAGTGCTGATCTCAGATCAGTTCAGTAAATTCCTTTCATAACACAAATAAATAAATGTTCTGCCTTCGACGAAGACGGTAATTTGATCTTGTGTGGTTTGAGGTAAAGTTCGCTTCTCTGTCCCTAGTCTAATTCGTCGTTCGCCCCACCCCTCAACGTCCAGGGTTATGTGGATGCAGCGCCTTGTACGGGAACCACCCTCCGGATGTGCGTGTACGACTTTCTCAGTGTGACGCTTCCATGGTGAGAAACTCCGCGGGGGAGAACGCACTCCTCTGTCAGCTTCTGCACTTGCGGGTCCCAACACAGCACTGTGGCGATCACTTCATTTCTCTCATCACGCCCCCCGGTGATGAAGAGCTTGTTACTGCAAGCGGCAAGCCCGCAGCTGGCTCTCTCGTGATTGAATTGCGTCACGGTGCTCCAGGAGTCCTCCAGGGGGCAGTAGCAGTACAGTGCCTTCATTGCGCCGCCTAATTGAAGAAAAGTTCGAAATAAAGACAAGAAAATCATTGTCACGGATGTCATGCTTCATACTGCTTGACCACGCAATAATTTCCCACAAATATGCAATACTTTAGATAAAAGCAACAACTAAATTAATTAAATGATGATACCGACCTGCTACATAGATGCAATCTTTGAAGGTCACAGCATTTATGCATTTGGCTTCAATGGGCATCGGTGACTTAAATGTCCATTTTTTGGCAACGGGGTCGAAACACTGTAACTTGTCTGTGGCCAACTTGCCGTTGGGGCCGCCCCCGATCACGTACAGCTCGTCATTGTGACTCGCTGTGGCGAAGGAGCTCACACTGAGCAGGAGGGGTTCTTCCTGTGACAGACGCACATGGGAAGGACTTGTGACAACAAGCGACGGGTGACACGCTTTTTGGGAAACCATGAAACTGTGTTTTCAGATGGGTTTGATCCTGAAGACAGTGTTTCGTATTCAGAAGGGTTGACTGACTTTTCAGTTGCATATAGCTAACATTAGTGCTAAGTGGTAAGATGTCATGACCCAGTTAAATCATACCTCTGTCCAGCTGTTGTGAAAGGGGTCATAGGCCTCCATGCTGTTGTGCCTCTGAGCGCCATCAAACCCACCCAGCACATAGACCTTCCCCGCCAGGACGGCCATTTTGTGTCTCCAGCGCCCGATGTTCAGGTACTCGATCTGGATCCACTTGTTGAGGGCTGCGTTGTACTTCCATGCCTCATGTTGGGTCTCCTTTCCTCCTTTGACATTGGTAGAAAGAAGCCAGGTGAAAACATACTGCGACACACTTTGAAATTTGAGCCGAGACAAAAACTTCTTCAAGGTCAATGTACTTAGACCTCTGCTTGGAATGCCAAACGCAGATTTGTGTGTTCAACTATAGACTTAAAACTCACCTTCCTTAAAAAGGATGTGAACATCCCTACCCACACTACAGGGCTATTCAAGTTTGGTCGGCCTTGTTTTCAGTTCTCCCAGATAGTGAGTTTAATAATTACAGATTCTGACTAGGCACAGAGGCTTCACACATTCCTTTATGGTTATGTTTTGAGCTCACTGGAGTTTTACTTACACAAAAATGTTCTGAGGACAGAAGAAAAAATGATTGGTTCAGAGAAACAGCCAATCATATTACAGAGGAGGTGGGTCCAAGCAACTTAGGGGAGGTGGGATCAACCAGTTAGATGTCTAGCACCCATCTCCTTTACAATCTGATTGGTTATATCTCTGAACAATCGTTTTTTTTATCTGCCCACAGGACATTTTTGTGTAAGTAGAACTCATATGAGCTGGTTTTGCCTCCCTTGACCATTGTCTTCTATTACATCTCATGGTTAAGGGTGGGAGAATGCTTGGCTCACCTACCTGTAAGGTACACCTCATTCCTGAAGGTGATGCAGGCAAACTCCACCCACTTCCTGTTGTCCACCTCCACCTCCATCTCGGTGATGGGAAGCTTGGCCACCTCCAGGCGGCTCCTGCGCAAGGGGTCCAGGCAGGTTACCTCAGAGACAAACTTCTCATCCTTGGTGCAGCCCCCGATGATCATGAAGACCTCGGACTGGAACTCCCTCTCTCGTGGTTTGGTACGCTCCGAGACAATCTGGAGTTGGACGTGGTCATTCAGTTGCTTCACATGTGGAGAACGATCAAGCAGTTCATTCCAGAAGGTCACACAAATGTACGTGTGGTCTGGGGCAGGATTGTTGGTTTGGGGGCCCACTCAAAAAGTCACTATTGGCCTTCAAAGATGTCACAAAAGCTCAAAAGCCAGTGAGGCAAATGATTGTATCTAGCTAGCTGGTATGCAGAAGATCCTGCTTCAGCATCTCCTAAATAAGGTATGCGTTAATTTAATATTCAGTGTAGTGACTAATTCTGACCAACAGGAGGCCCAACGTAAATGTGTGTTTTGATGGGTGATAGGCACCACTGCTGTATGTGCTTACATCATTCTTATTATTGTAGCTTTTAAATAATATGATGTTAATGCATGGAACCTTGCAGTTCAGTACATTTACTCAGGGGCGCTGCAAAGGGGGGAGGAGTTAGGATTCCAGGATTCCCTAAAAAAATTGATACATAATTGGATTGGTCTGGTTTGGGGGCCCAGTATCCTTAGAGGCAACCATGCATTTACTCATCTATGCAGCTAAATGTTGAGTCTAAGCATGTAGGAGACGCCTTCTATGTGTACTTTGGGTATAAAAGCAAGCTTACCTCGCTCCCGGATAAGTGGTACCTACGGGCCTCTTGGAGTAGCGGAAAAGCCTCAGGACACTTCTGTATCAGGGGGTCCCCTTCCACCTTCTCCACAAAGTACCAGGGGTCCACAAGGGGCAGGCGCACGTAGTGCAGGAGCCGGGCCAGTATGGGCAGCCTCTCGGCCTCGCAGGCTCGTACCCAGAGCATGGCCGCCTCGTACGCCTGCTCCTCCTGGGTCACGTTCAGGTCGTCACGCTGCAGCAGGTTTGCCAGAGCTTCCCCCGGGAGATCCAAAAACTCCTCATGTGACACCACGCAACCGAATGCCTGGGTAATGTAGTTCTGGACGTGGACCTTCAGAGGCGTCAGGGAGTGGGTGTCAGCCAGTCGCAGGACGCCCACACAGTTTTCGGGCAGGAGCGCGTTGGTCAGGAATCTGGAGCAGGCCTCTACCATGCGCAGAAACTGCAACCACAAGGAGGCGCAACTTAGCTTAACTTTGATTGTTTTTTGATATTCTAGATTGTTCTGCGACCAGGGGCCTGTTTCACCAAGCAGGATGTCTTGCTTAGCCAGATAAGTGTCGGATTTAGTATAGTCTGGACTAAATTGACTTTATTTTTGTTCGCTTACATTTAGGCCAGACGATGGTAAATCTGACAAGTTATCCAGCTAAGTAAGAAATCTTGCTTCATGAAACGGGCCTCTGGCCAATTTTGAGCCATATCTGGTTTAAGCTGGGACAGCAGGCAAGGTAAAATAAAGCAAGCGCAGTTAAACATGTAAAATAAGCTTTTGAAATGGTTCTAAGGAAGGCTGGTTTAGGCTGTCCCTTTGTGTTCAGATTCTCCACCCTCCTCCCCAGCTGTGCGAGTTAAAATGGGCAGGGGGGTAGAGCGAAACAACAGCATAAACAACAGCGGGCAAATCGTTTTCAGTTCCCCAATTAATGGTTTTAATGGTTTTAATGGCAACACGTGTCTCTGCTGTAGCGCAGCTGGAGTCACCTGAATTATGTGGAAAAGATATACATGATATTTGTAAAAAATAATGCAGGTTTTTTAAACAGAATTTTTCACTTTCTGTATTGTAGTTTATGTACGCTTGCACTATAAATTCATAAACAGACATATTCAACAATTGTATTGAAAGTCGTGATGCTATGTGAATACACTGCAGTACTTTCTTTCTACTCTTTCTGTCTGTTCAGTAAGGCAGAAAATGACTCCTGATGAATTCCGTTGCTGCTGACTCAGAAGGCGGTTAGTGAGTCGTGCCTTCCCCAACACAGCGCCAATGTCCATGCAAAAGGAACGTTCGGCTGAGACCTGAAAGAGGTTCGCGGCTTCTAGGATCTTCTGGACGTTCTGCTTGGTGATGAGCACTTTGCTGGTGTAGGTGTAGTCCAGCAGGACCGCCATGGTCTCTGCATCCACGCCTTTAATGTGGATTTGCTCCTCGTGTTTCTCCCGAAGATCATTACAGAACATGGCCCTGGGAATGCAGGGTACAAGGAGAGTCGAGTAAACAGACGAGAGGGTGTAGGGAAGAGTTTGAAATTGGACGGGACACTAATAATTTAAATGGAAAGATCTTTTTTTTGGGGGGGGGGGGATGCATTTGACTTTCCAAGTATTATTTACAATGGATTTCCAGCATTAAGAAGCAAATGAAAACCGATAAATAACAATAGTAAATAATAATAATAATACATTTATTTCAGACCCAGGTAACATATGTATTTACGGGGGCCAGAACTACCCCTGGGAGGGACAAATGAAGGTAAATTAAATATTGGAGGTACATGCCCCCCCTGCCCCTTCCCCCCAGTTCCTAGTCCTTTGTAAACAGATGTAAGCTGAAATGCTTCATACAGGAAATTCTGATATTTTCAGACATACAATCCATGTTATTCTGTCAGGACTTGGTGCTGATTTAATAACATCATCTCTGCTCATCCCAAAGTGGTGCTAATTAAGGTGGGGGGGGGGGGGTTCTCAGCGTTTTTCTTATTTGAAGCATTGACAGGACTCACCTGAAGTAGTGGCTTGCAGCAGCGAGGACCACCCGGTGACAGGGAAACTGCCGTCCCTCCACATGCAAGGTCACGTCTGTGAGAGACTCTTCCACACGGAGGCTCTCCAAACCGCACTGGAGCTGGGTGGAGAGGCCCGAGTCGTCGAATCGAGCACGACTCTCATGCCCTTCCTCCTGCCCGGAGGTTTCCAGGAGGCTTGTTACCCCAACGGGCTGGTTTGTGTCTGATGCCTGATGCGGGAGAGGATCTCTGTTCTTTGCCCCCGAGTCGCCCATCTCAGCTCTTCCGACCCGAGCCAGAGGTGAGGTGAAACCTGCAGCAGTGACCCCAGGGAAGGGCACCGCAGAGCATGGGCCAACGGCAGAGTGGCTTACAGTGTCTGCACATTGAGGCGGCTGCTCCTTTCCTGCTCAGCGCGGCAGCAAAGCGTCAACTCGACAGCAACGAGCTGGGTGACTTCCTGAACATGTGACTGTTGTTTATCAGTTCTGGGTACGTGCAAAAGAAAAAAAAAAAAGAGAGAAAAAGGAAACTGAATTTTCACAACCACTGGCAGGTCTCACTGGCGCTCAGGCAGCCGAGGGCCTCAAAAACTAGCGGCCCAAAGC
The DNA here is from genome assembly GCF_023856365.1 of Brienomyrus brachyistius. NCBI lineage: Eukaryota > Metazoa > Chordata > Actinopteri > Osteoglossiformes > Mormyridae > Brienomyrus > Brienomyrus brachyistius. The sequence goes on along the minus strand of NW_026042422.1, from coordinate 163,048 downwards.
TAAACAAAAAAATAGCAGCGACTCGCACTTGCCTCGAAAGAGCTGGCATGCATGACGATCCTACAACGAAAATGTAACGAAAGATTCCCGAAAACCATCCTTTTAAGCCATGTGATTAACACGCTCAGCTGGGTGACACGTGTGACAGACACCGTCCTCTTTCAGAAGTCTTGCCTGAACACACAATGTTAGTAGAGCAGGGGTGGACTATCGCCTCTGGGGGCCCCCTAAGTGGGCCATCTATTTTTTGGAGCCAAAAGAAAAATGAGGAACATCAATAATCTTCTAATCAAAGGGTGGGGTGCCGGAGGGAAAACTTACCAATCAGGGTGGTTGCAGGATTACTTTTGGTAACAACTGCAGATCAGGAGGGGGAAATTAAGCCGGCAGATTGATAGCCCAATTTAAGAAGTATAACCATTCCTTCTTTTGCGGTGACACTAGGCTTTAGCTTGGGATAGCCTATGCCTTACTCTACCCCTGAGGATTCAAGGGCTTTATGTGTCACATGCAAGGCATACAGTCCAACCCTAACCTGCAGTTAAATACGAGGCGCTCAGCTCCGCCATAGTAGGAATTAGTGAAAAATTAATGAGGCTAAGATTAGTCTTGAATTTTTGCATACATCCGTTTATTTGCATTCTCCCCATGACTATTCACAATATTTCTAGCAGGATTGTATCAAAGACACTGGAGATGAAATGTTAACTTTGTATCTTTGCGCCATTTTCTACTTCTGTTTCCTTGGCAGTGAAACAACTGGTACCACTAAACTCCAGCAGGGCATGGGCTCCAGTGCGACGTGAATGCTGGGTGGCCTGTCACTTAAGCGGAGATATGGACAAATGAACTGACCACCAAAATCAGTGACTTTTTATTTGCATCCGTCTTCATGAGGTCACAAGGTCACGGAAAGACCTCCCGACGACCATCAGTTTTCGTCACACACTTAATGCATCACATCCAGACGATAGGATTTCATTACACTGCAGTTATTTGAAAGTTTCACCAAAAAAAATGTAATTTCTCAATCAACAGAAGAGATGTTGTGAAAGGGCACAACCGGTTTGGGTGGGAAAGTTGGGTGAATTGGCCAGATGTTGTTTATAGAACAACATGCAAAGCACACAAGCTACGGGACCGTGACGACAGGTGACTGCCAGCGATATACTATTTTTCACATTTGGTTTGTTTAGTTTTTTTTTTTTTTTTTTGAAAAAGCAGGGTCAGCCAATCCTGAACGCAATTGGAGTTTAAGGGCCTGCTCAACAGTGGAATCGCTCTGACAACCCTGGGATTTGAACCAGCAACCTACCAATCAGACAAATCAATCACTTAAGTTCCAAAAATCTGTAAGAAATGGACCATAATGACTTTGCCAATGCTGTGTCAATCATTTATTCCTTGGGTCTTGCTTGATTATTGGTCCATTTGTGCAGTTTATTCATAGTAGCCAAAATTTGAGAGCCCTGCCTTGCACCATAGCCTTTGGGGTAGGCTGCAACCCCCCTAAGCCTGAATCGCAGAAAATAGAAATGGGTGGAATTTGTCATTTTCTATGCAGCACCCCACTAGACTACTATTAAAACCACCAAATCAGCAATTTTATGCACCCATTCAGCGGTTTTTCCACTCATTAATGACTTTTCTATTACATAATATTTATACTGCATTAACCTTACCCATAACCAATCCCTTGTACTCTCATACGAGTCATCATCGTCTACGAAGGGGCAAAAAACTATAGCAATGATGTCGGCAGCCCTGGTTACAACCATCAACTGTGTGTGTTCTTCTATAATTCGAATTTCTATGCTTTCTATGGCTGGCAGTGCAAGCTGCCAGTGCCGGATGACTGTGACCGGAATTAAATAAGCCGCTTCTGAGAACTTTTCATACACCAGGTGGCGCTGTTGCTCAATGATGTCAATTCCAATCCTACAATCATTGATGCCATTTCCATGGTAGGAGCTAGATTTACCTGACGCTCCAGGTGTGCATATTGCTAAGGAAGCAATAATTCGAAATCTGGAGAATCCTGAGGTCCTTTGTGCAGGTTCCCCACCACTGGCTGTAAAGCAATAGATTCATACACAATAATAGCTTACATACGATAGGAAATGTAGGAGCAGAATGGAGGAACCATGCATCTCCTCGGGGAGGTTTGAATTCCGATTTCGGCAGAAAAAAAAAAGTTGCTCTGAGGCCTGACCCAACTCACACTGCGTACACAGAAATAGACCAATAGAAGAACGAGCGGCAAAAACCTTACTGAAATTGTGAGAATGGTAAAAATTTATTATATATAATGACTTTAGCAAAATAATGGGGGCCCCAATGTCTCAGGTTTAATCTTAAATTAGTGGGGGGGGGGGGGAGGGAGGGGAGAATTACTTCAGCTCAAATTCAAAAGATTGTTCTTTGATTTTGTGGACATGTAGTTTTACTAGCAAAATGAGAAACAAAACAATTAAACATATTAAAAATTAAGACAACCGTTTTACATATTTAACCTTGTAATACTCCTTGTTAGTTTATACCTATACATATAAAAACAGCAAAATCAGTTTGAGTTTCTATCTTTGTTCTCCAAGTACATAATATACAGAAGCTTAAATTTTAGTCTCCTACTTCCCATGCTATTAAAAGAACTCATTGTACACAGTTTTCTGGCCTTTTTTCTTAAAAGGAGAGCATTGTTCGGAGATGACTTGAGTTTCAAGTATTATGATACGAACGTGAAGGGAAAAAAAAAAAATCTGGACACAGATTTTCTGAGGCGAAATATGAGCTGTACCCATAGTCATTAACATAATCGGGGATTATTAGGACAGCAGGGCTGGCTGAATAAAGGCACCCCTGCTTTGCGGGGTCAAAAGGAGACAACCCTCATGCACACTGCCCCCCAATGGACACTGTGTGTAATAACAGGCAACACTGAGGCCAGATGGAATCGGCGGGAAACCAAGTTCAAAGGGGGCGGACCCAGAAAGGATTTGAGGGGGGGCTAGCGGTTGCTCTTCATGGCGTCCTTGGCTGCGAGGATGAGGGGCGTCAGGCTGGAGAGAGGCTTGGCTACCTTCAGAAACTGGTGCTGTGGGGGAAGATGATCGGGAATTACGTTAACGACAAGCTCGTTAGTTTCATACGGTCACCTCGGATACACTCTACGAAGTGAAGAAGCAGATCTGCCGTTTGTGCCGTTTCCCGGCTTTCTTGAAATCAAACTGAAACTGCACGTTGCACTTCTGGTCACCGACTAGTCTTGTTAGGTTCTTGCTTTGTTGTAAAATCAAAGCGCGGCTCCCACTTCTTACACGTCTGCCTGGGCATCCATTGGAGGCTCAGCCCAGCCGTACCAATGTCTAGCTGACGCCGTGACAGCATGTATGTTTGCGATGCCGAATCCGTTTCACTTGTACGGTTCGTTGGACAAAGGCGCCCGCTAAATGTGCAGATGTAAGGTATAGGAGGTATAGAATGTGCACTGACAAAAGGTACCGGATGATTATTTAATAGATATTAGGCAAGATCTGCACATAAAATGAACCACACGGAAATGTAAACACGGTCAAAATGGGAGCAAGAACACATGAGCTTCTGGTTTCAGGACTCACCTGCAGCAGCTCCTTGCCCCCTCCTCTCTTCTCCACGTCCATTTCAAGACAGCGGTTCAGAAAGTCCCGGAATGTTGGGGAGAGCCTCTCTGGGTTTTGAAGTTCTGGGGTGCCGTTAGTGGCGATCAGGTACAAGGCCTGGGGGGAGGGGGGGGGGGGGTGGATGGGAAAATAAAATAGAATGATCCAAAACCTTCAGGCTACATTTTGATCTGAAGATGCTGATGGTCTCTTGTTAGACGTCTAATTGTTAGGATCTGTACTGACCCAGCCAAAATGCTCCACCAAACCAAAGCATTCCAGAACTTGGAGAGAGCAAGAGTGGAGACCCAAATGTCGCTCACCCTTAATGGGTTCTCGTTAAGGTATGGGGGCTCGCCTTCCACCATCTCAATGGCCATGATGCCCAGGGACCAGATGTCCACCTTGGGTCCGTACGCCTTCCGGGTCACGACCTCGGGCGCCATCCAGTAGGGCGTGCCTACCATGGTGCTGCGCTTGTTCTGCTCAGGGGTGATCTGGGCGCAGAAGCCGAAATCAGCTGCAAACGAGAGTCAGAAGCAACGTTAAGGCCAGTTATTACCAAATGAATATAAAAACGACTGTAGATGTGGTCACTGTTATGGGGGAAACCCTGAAATCACCCTGAGAAAAGTGACGGAGCTGAACTCACTGAGCTTTACAGAGCCGTCCATGCCGAGCAGCACGTTATCGCTTTTGATGTCTCGATGGATAACTTGGTTGGCATGCAGGAACTCCAGGGCTTGTATACACTACAGACAAACGGAGAGACTTCCGTAAAAGACCAAACAAGGATGCACCACCGAATAATTCTGACAAAGACGATTCGTCGATATTTCTCACCTCCGACCACCATCATTACATCCCCGATTGTGTCTTACCTCCCGGCAGACGGCAGCGATCTGAGCCTCGTCCATGCAAGTCTCCGTCACCACATCCGTCAGGGAGCCGCCGGCCAAATACTCCATCACCACAAAGAGCTCCTCGCCCACCAAGAAGCTGTCGGCGCAGAGTTACCTGGTCAGCAATAAGGCATACCCCAAAGCCAGAAGCACACACGCGTGACGAAAGACCTCACCTGTCCAAAAAGTTTACAATGTTAGGGTGCTTCAGTTCTTTCATCACAAGGATCTCGTTGATGATCAACTCCTTCTTGGGCTGTTTCTGTAGGTTGATCTGTTTAATAGCAACCTGGAAAGCAATGTCACCACACACCCTTAGTTCAATGACATCTCCATTGGGTCAAAATCAAGAGCTAGTTAACTGTCCTATAGTGTTTCTACAGCAGGAACAAACTTGAGGGAACTTACCTCCTGTCCAGTGGCGATGTCGATGGCTGTAAACACGGTACCGGAAGCCCTGGGGGGGGATTGCATTGCCATATTTATTTACATCAAATCATTATAGTCAAATGTTGGGTACCAACACAATATTAGTACTGCAACCAAAAGCAACCCATAGGAGGTTAAGGGTACTCTAGTACCAGGAACAAGTATAACCACTAAAAGACAATGAGGGAAGCTCTCACCCTTGTCCAATTTTCTCGTAACGTGTATACTTTTTCTTTGGATCTCCAATACTGACAATGGTTCCTAGAAGACAGAGGGATATTAGTAAGAATTAGCTGCAATTATTCATCTTCCTCTATAGTGCAAAAGGAGGGGAAAAGCTGAGGAGAGGGCCATACTCAGTTTCTCCATGATCTCCTCATCCGTCATCTTGCCCTTCTTCTTCTGCTTATCCGCGGCTTTGGACGCAGCGTCCCCATCTGGGCTGGTAGCTGGTGCAGGGATCGGGTCGATGACAGAGCGGGTGTACATCTGCAGATGAAGGGACAAGCCACCTCTCATCACGGTCACCAATTCGCACTTCCTCGACCTCTTGCCGTAGAGAATCCTTCTGGTCCTCTAATCTTCTAATGATTTTACTGTACAGGAAGCTGCCTCATATTTCAAGAGTTGTGTGAGGCCTGTTTAGGCCCACATACCAGTTTAATGCATACTTGACTCTACCCACTAAGGAAAACACAACAATCTTATTAGTAATTCTATTTAAGTCATAGTTCGAGCCTTTCTGGATTCCTGTGGAATCCTAACCAGTTCCCCTAGGATCTATGACTGCAGTCTGGTTCACTGGAGTGGGCACAGGCTTACCTGAGCCTTTTCAAACTCCTGACTGGGGAATTCTGGGAAAAGCAGGGACTGGTCATGTGGATGTTTAAAAGGGTGGGATACTTATTTGTTTCAATTGGGAAGAATTTAGATACAAGTTCCCTGAATGGTCAAGCACCGTTGCTGGCATGCATATGTAAGGCTACATGGTTCCCACGACTATTGTATGTTACAGGTGCAATACTAGGTTCCTGGTGGAAAGGTACCAGCAGTGGTTCCCCAAGCAGGATTGGATGGTATGTCCCCAAGGGTGAAAAAGATGGTTCCAATGCAAGAAGATTTTTTTTTGTTTTGATCCCGTTGAAATATAGATATCTGGTAAACAGTTGGTTGAACTCGATCACTGGTCGAGGAACATTAACCATGCATGCCCCTTTAAGAGCAAGGCTGGGCCTTTCTTAGACCCAGAAGAACCAAACTCACTGATTTGGTATGTTCCGGACGTGGAGCCACAACGGGGGGTGGGGCCCCTTCATCGTCATCATCTTCGACTTCCTTAACTGAAGTTCCAGGTCCCTTTTTGTTCTGCAAATTAAAAAGACGACAAGCTCAGCCACGGGGGGCACGTCTTGCAAACCAAACTATAAGGTGTTATTACAGTAAGGATGATAATTCAGTTTACTACCAATAACAAATAGTTTTAAGTCTGTTTAACCGTTTCCTGAGTCACCACAGGCAGGCAGGTCGCCCCACTTCACGAGGCTAATGATGGGTTTGTATGTTTTTGAAGACTTTCAGGGTGTTAAAGACACTTACTGCTTCTCCATCCTTGTCTGGAGGAAAAGTTGGGGGAGAAGTGGGAGAGAGAGAGGGGGGGGGGATTTAATATTAAATCTCAGTGGAATTATTTGTCTTCAAAAAGACATGGTACAGTCTTTCCCGCACGTGCTCACTTACCTGAGGCCGAGAAGCTGAGGTATTTCTGTCTGCCGTTGCCAGTGGAGTCATAGAACTTCAGAACATCCAACACGGCCTGAGGGTTCTTCTTCTGCTCTGACTTGGTGATGTTAGATGTCTGGAGAAGCCGCGCCCATTGCTCCGGCATGCCCTGTAGGCACCGGTACCATCTCACAACACGGTCTTTCGAAAAGACAACTCTTTAATAACGACTTAAAGAAAGAGGAACCTCCTTGAAGACTGAATTAAGTCACTCACAGTGAATTCTCCGGTGACGGCATCGAATCCCACGTGAATCGTGTGCTCGAAGTCGGACGGATGCGAGATCTCCGGTCGCTCCTTGTCTCTATCTTTCCTCCTACCACCTACACGAATCAAAGTTCAGATAATGCTGAGCTCCAAACCTACCAAACCCTCCTCTCAGAGCCATCCAAGAGGCTGCCTGTAGCCTCTTAAAATTCATCGTTCAACAGTTCCCACCTTTTTCCGTTCCAGAGAAGATGGATATAATTTTGTTCCGGGATTTCTTCTCCTCTGGCACTGAGGGCAGGGGCTTTGAGCTGTGATTGGCTGACAGTGGGTCCTTGCCGCCAGGGCTGAAGGTGCTACTCATTCTAACTGGGGGCGCCGGAGGTTTGTCTTCCAGCTCACCGTTATCGGACATGACAGGGGCGCACTTAGGAGGGGGAGGGGGGTAGCGAGAGGGGCACAGAGACCGACCTGCAGACCGACAAAGAGTTGAGATTAGAAACATCTATTAGACAACTGATACGCAAATTGTATTCCGGCAAGGCTATGGAATATATTAGTCATTTAGCCTTGACATTTAGCCATAATCATCAACGCACAACAGGACACCATGTTTCATGGGAGTGTGAGTCTAGGAAGGAAAGATGTTCAACTGAAGCGCCAACCAGGGAAGACGACCGGTGTAACGGCACGGCAAATTCTCAACTGAAAGATGAAACAAGAGCCCGACCGGTAATGACACGATGCCGACGGTTCGGAGCATCCTGTCTCAGGTAGCCAGATAAAGGGTTTCGTGCGACAGGCTTACTAAGCAAAAAAAAATATATTATAAAAATCCCCATACATGGTAGTAGATGCCAAGACACCACAGTCTGGAGAGAAGGAAACCTCAAAGAGTCTGATGAGTCAGCCTTTGCAAGCAAGCCAACACATAAAAAAGCCCATGGCCCGTATTCCATTCCACAACTCAACTGACTCAAGACCTGCCCCGTGTTGTTCCGCTAATGTGCCACCTCTCTACTCAAACAAGTATATGTCAATCTGTCATTCGCCACGTTTTCTTCCTCTGCAGACCCACTGAAATGCATGCTGTCACAACGCTGTCTCCTGTCATGTACATCACATCAATGTATCACTTCCTCCCTACACCTGCCACTCCCCGTCTATGAAAAAGGTGACAGCCGCTGCAGTGCCAAGTGATCAAGATCCAACGACCCAGCGGTGACCTCTGTGCACCAAGTCCCGTGAGGGGGGGGGGGTCTCGCGTCGGCAGGAGAGAAGAGGGAGCAGGTTTAGCATCGCCTGAAAGCAAGTGCTGGTATGTGTGCAGGTCTTGGCTTTGGGGAGTAGCCTGCAGGTCACCCAGATGAAGCGTTCACCCGCTATTCCTGGATGGCGCTACTCAGCAGGTCCTCAGCATGCGCCGAAGCCTGCCTCACAGAAAAGGCCGTGCATCGCTGTCATGCTTCCCAGCTCCAAATCAGCAAGGAGGGTGGTGGTGTGTAATGCCCCGAGATGGAGAGAGAAGTCTCAGACCAGACATGTCTCAACCCAACACCTCGGCAAAAAAAACAACACCATTGGTCTCCAGTCTTAGGTCTGTACTCAGCAATATGGTCACACTCCCCTCCATGCCCAAATAAGGTAACACAACCCAGCATCCGCCACGGTCTGTCAGCGTCGGTCTGACCACAAGCCAGCCCCTGTCTCTTCCTCCTCGGTGAATGCAGGAAGCTTCATTGGCGGGGAAAGCCCTGTCACTCAGGAACATGCATGCAGATCGACTCCATTCTTGCTTTCGTTGATAATGTTTACTATGCGAGCAGATGTTTTATCCACTGCGACATCCACGGCTTGCCGCGCCACGGTCTTATTCGGCCGACGCTATCTTTTACTGCGGTAATTAAAGATTTCAACAGGCGACAGACAGGCCACACGCCTGCCACCGTAACCAGTGGAAACAAACCAAACTCAACATTCCGTGACTCGCACGAGGACCATCGACTGGATGCCTTCTCAGGTAAAGACCTGCAGACGTAGCAGGCTGGTCTTTCGTCAGAAGGCTAGATAATGATCTTTCAAGAGCACGCAGTCAGAACCTCCATCTGTGAGCTGAGCAGTTTAGAAAGCCACGTTTGTGTTCAAACGACCTTGAAGTTCGAAATCCGCCTCAGAGGATTCTCGACCTTTCAACGACTATCACACACAAAAACTTCAAACCCTCCAGGAGAAAAGAAAACAGGAACCACAAGTGACATTCCACATATACATGCACTCCCACCCACTCAACTCCGACATGTCCTCACCCTCAGCACCCCGGGGAAGTCCGACAGGTTCCACTCCAAGGGTCTCCGCACCCTGGCCGAATCCCCGCCTTTGACTTTGCTGAGGAACGCGGCAGACGGGTCCCTCTCCCTACGTGTCCCGTCGTGTGTGCAGTTTCTCACTCGCTTTTTCTCTCTTTCTAACCCTCCCTCCTCCTTTCTTAAGCAAACAGAGAGGCGTGCATGTCCCGGCAGGCGCGAGACCCAGCCAGTACCAGGCGGCCCTCATTCTTGCTCAGGTTCCAGCGCTGCGAGTACAGGCACGCTGCAAGCCGCCTTAGCGACTCCCCTGCTCTGGGCGACTTCCAGTCTCCTGTCTATCAATATGCATTTAAGCCTGATACTTCAAGAGACCTAGACTGTCAGCTCATCATTATACACGTCTACAACTATAGCACCTAGCTTATGACTATGCTGCTACATTTACACATTTATTAAACCACATACTACAACCTACTAATACTTACACAATGTCTAGATTATATACTTCACGTTGCATCATCAATATGCTTCACGTGCTATTGTCCTGAAGCAAAACAAGTTTTTATTTAAAAGTGTCGATGTGTAATGAGTTAGGGATGAGGTAGCTAGTCAGTCAAACCAAAAACCCAACTTGGTTGCCAGAGGATAGTATGTCCATAGTGCTTTGGGATAAATATTGCGCAAATATCTCAAGATTTACAGCACAGACGTGTTCTTCAGGGGCTTATTTGTCAACGGCAACTACCACAAGGCAGAAGGACAGCACAGAAAGAAAAGCCCATTACGGCAGAGGACGACTGGCAGAAATTCTCCCAATGGAACTTCAACGCCTTAGGGAGCATCTTGAGGAACGGTGTGACTCACACTTCCCAGTTAAGGCACCCATCCTAGGTGCACACCACTGCTGAAACGCGAATCGACGTGACACCAACTGGGACTGCCCGTCCCAAATGCGCAGCGCCTCCTCAGCTGAGGAGATCGTTGCAGAATGCAGTCTCCTCCAACTTCTGCCTCCAGGCACCACATTCAGAAACATATACAGTCACGTTTACAACACAGTAAGACCTGAAGGTATGGAAGAAAAAGGAACTGCTAGGAAACTGAAGAATTCCAGAATCGACTCTCGCCAAGCGAATGAATGGGAATTTGAATTCAGGAAGGAACAATTCAATAGAACTGATACAAGATTATTGTATATGCATCCATTGCATTTACAGGCACTTTCATCATGTATACAAAATAAAAGCGACATTTAGCAAAAGGCTAAGACTGCACGGTATTGGGAGAGAAAATATATTTGCGTATTTCACATGCAAATATTATTATTTTGTGATTAATATTTCTATATGGAAAAATATGGAAAATGTAAATTAAATACAATGTAAATTTTATATAATTAAAATCCCATTCTCCTGTTGTGACTGAGCCCAGTAAATAACGTTTCTCCTGGAAAATATATCATCATGTGTGTACTTCATTAGTAAACAGGAATGTTTTCCTGGTTTAAGGCAAGCTGGGGAAAAACATTGAGATCTCAAAGGACCCCATTATGCATACTGTCTGTGTTATTTCAATTTTTTTTTTTTTTTTACAATAATTTAAATACTAGTCTTTCTACATTCCAGCTACTGCCTCCATTGCATAAAGGAACTGTTTACAGGAAGGGGCAGAAAAGCTTTTGTACTCGCAATACTTATAAGAGGAAGTTCCAAGCACAGCTTCCTGAAGTCGCCCCCCTTCAAAAACGTGCTATTTCCTCTGGTACCTGGGCCCCATTACCGAAAACCGTGTTTCAGTTTTTCAGCTACTGACTGCTTGCCTGTGCTTTTGCTGCTGCCACACACATATATACACAGAGGCAAGTGTTGTGTGCATTGCACGTCATTTCCCTTCACTTCTTTGAAGGAAAAAACACGACAGCCCAGTCACTTAAGCAACTGAGGTGAGAATTGGCCTGGAGGTTTTGCGTAAGCACAATAAACATTAAAACAACATATACACTGTCATATACAATGCAATTTACGGTAGCTCACCGTCCGGCTGCGCTTCATTTCAATCGCATATTATACTAAGCTAAAGTGTTGTAATCTCATCCCCAGGGTTCATCAAAGCACTTCCTGGTGGTAATTAGAACATGAAACCTGAAATATGAGCAGTCAAGTGTACATTGATCACACGCCTCCATCACATCGTGTATGGTTCCGGATTCCGCAAGCAGGAATGCAAACCGTGAACTAGAAACATCACGAGGATCATCGGTACGGCGTTGGTGCACGATTTTTTGCGTCTATGTTTTTTTTCAATGTCATAACTACATATGTATACAAATTCTTCTTATATTGCATTATATATATATATATTTAACTTACGTCAACACATGTTTACGCTGTCAAATATAGATTCCAATTCCAATACATTATATATTCTGACAGTAGAATAAAGACGGGTCAGGTATTAAGTAAAATTTCATACATCTTTCAGTAAAAGTAAATATGAGATACCGCATTTTTCTTTGATATCCATGGGAACAGAACCAAATTAACTTTAGCTAAAAGTCACATTTGATTTCTACAATGAAAACTGCCTAAAATTCGTATGTCTGTGGGCTTAAATGGCAGTGGAGCCTTAACTGCACGCAAACAGGGGACTTATTCTCAATCTAGGTAATCAATCTCTGCGCATCTTCCCCGCGACACGCCACCGTTTGCGACAAACTGTGCTCAGAGTAAGATCATTAAACAAAACTCGCGTCAACCTTTATCCCGACGCACACAGACCGCCTATTAGTTAAATTAAATTTAGTTTAAAATCTTCCGCAGGACATTTATAACTTACCAGCGAAACTCGGCACCAAACTCCCGCAGAACTCCTCTAAGTTAACCCCGCCTCCTCGGTGAACCGCGTTAGATTGCAGGGACCCGGTGCCGAATCCCACTGTATAATACAGTTTGTATTATATATAAACGTGGCTCTCCCACCGCCAAATTACTGGTATCTTAACTTGATTTTTATTCCTTTACCTTGTTGGACCGGACAGATCCGCAATGGCGGAGGGGAAGCGGAACTACCGACCAAGCCCAACTTGGAACAGTTTGCAAACAGCTAACACTATATTTATGCTTTTTAGTTTACACGCTGTACATGATTTTTGAATATAATTCAGAACAGTGGAACATATGGTATTGCATATAACGCCTGCAATAAAACCATCCAAAGTCAGAAGTCAGAATAACTTTTTTTTGCCATTCGAAATGCATTGTGGTCCTCGAGGTCCACATTTACGTAGTTGGCATGTAAAAAGCAACTTGAACGTAATATAAACTACTTTTCCCAAGAGCCTCAAGAGGACCTCTATACATGTGCGGGCAGATGTGTGTAATTCTTGGAAGCTCACGAACTAGAATCAGTAGAAAATTCTATGACGACACTGAAATAGTTCAAGCACAAAAAAGATGTAAATATTCAAGTTGATTAGTGAAGCGATGTAGTCAGGCTTAACTTCTGATGTGTAATGTATAAATATTTAAACTCCAGAACCAATAGTTCGCCCCTCAAACATTTCACTTCTACATTCTAACCTGCAACCGACAGATCTTCAGTAACATTAACAATGCAGCAATATTCTAATTTACCTTTTGACATCAATTCCACAAATTCTATGCACTATACAAAGATTATAGTGCTGGTTCTGTGCGTCATTGGGTTACTGAGCATAATTTCTTGGAAGTCAACCGTATAGTTAGTAGTTAATTGAATTAGGAATCTAGTTTATCAGTTCACCTTTCAGATGGGATAGTAATTTTTGGATCAACTTGATGACTATAAGTAGGTTTTATGACAATGCAGAAAAACGTCGAAAATTATAATTTTTTGGGATAAACTTTAATATATGAAGTATTTCTTCAATCTCCATCTATGGAGTATCCAGTCCACATCCGGTACATTTCAGAGCATTACCAAGTGACACAGAAGCCATTCAGATGCAAAATAGCGCCATCTGGTGAACAAACGATCACAGGGACGCTGATTTTCGTACTGTGGAAGTGTACCGATTATTTCCAGCAGAGGATTTCAAACTGAAGTCCATCGTACACCGCGTATTTTAAAACGTCTTACAAGAAAATGTTTACGTTTGGAAATCAACTTGCCGATGACACCCATGTTTAAATTACATTTAAAACGCAATTAGTATAACGTTTGACAGGTGTGTGCCTGGAAATGATTTACAGCAATGACTTGATCCGTAAACAAGTATAAACCCGGTCTTTTCCAAGATATCCTTTATTTATAAGAATATAGCATGGCCAAAAATACAGATATACAACAAAAGTTTATATACATCAGTTATCCAATGCTTTGTTTCTTTACAAAAGAAAATAATGCGTTCTCTTTGGAAAAGCATTTGAGAAAAAGCAGCAAGCCTGAAGCAAGAAGTTGTTCTCCAATACATATTCATATAGTGCTTTTCTGCTCCAGCTGACAAAAGGATTTAGTGGCACTGATGAAAGTGTGAATATTACAATAATAAACCAGAATATACAGAACTACCACAATATTTATGACATCCAAAGACCCTGAACAAGATTAGTGGCTAGAAAATAGATGGATTTATGACATTCAACTTTTCAAGCTTCTAATCCTAAAAGAAATTACCTATACTTTTGCATGCAAGTTATAAGAAGCCTTATTGCAATAATTCAAAATTAAAAATCTCTGCTTATAAGCTAGCAAATACCTTTCAGCTTCGTCAATAGAAAGTCTGCCAGTGGACCAGGCCAAGCGACACAGCCATATGACAAAGCTAGTTATATACAGTCAACTTGTTAATCGAGGGTTTAAAATACACAGCAAACTATGTGGAATGGGCTTTTTTTAAAATTAGGCTCCTCCCACAAAAATGAAGCCCATGCATTTTTGGTGTTAAAAATCGTAGAAGACTCTACACAGGTATGTATATTTTTCAAATTGTGCAATTCATTCATTTTTCATAGGAGAATCAACAACCATAAATGTTGTGGAACCATTTTGAGGATCATGGGCAGGTTCGAGGAGCGCACAGCACACCGGCACTAAAACCTGAAGCAGGATTTCCTTTTGCACAACCCACACAAGCTGCTTGACAGCTCTTACCAACGGCAGACAAAGGTAACTGAAGAAAGATCCCTTTACTGCAAGAACATTCACGGCCCAGCAAACAGAAACTTTGGACGCCACACCTGAAGCCGACTCCAGCAATGAATGAGCGTAAACAAACTGCATACAAGCAATGGGACAAGCAGAACCAAGGAGGCACCAACCCACATGCCTGCTCCTCACTATCCACCTCACACGCTTTATTACCTGCATTTTTATCCCGTCTTTAGTGTTCAGCAGAACTTTGGCCTCAATTCAGTAACACCCACAAATCACATGTTCATATTGCTGATTAATGAGCTCACGTTGCTATTCTCTTACTCACTTGGCAAGATCAGCGTCTACCTCCTACAGCACAGGACCGGCCCGCGACTCAAACCCCTCCCACCCCCTGCCCATTTTTTTTTGGTTCAGAACCAAGAGCATTTCATCCAGTGAGGTAGTTCGTTCAGCTGAAATATTTCTCTTCTCTATATGCCCATATTGAGAACTGCTTCACGGCGACTACCTAGTATACCAGTACTTTGTTTATAGCTCAGCTAATACGACGACTGCTTGCCAAAAATTATTCATGTATCCTCCAATACAGGAAAAGTATTGGCTGATTGTGACACTATAGCCCATACTGACAAAACATACATATGTACCTGTACTGCATAAACAAGGAAGCATTTTATATATGAAAATACTTAAAACTACACAACAGTGCAAACTTATTTCTTCTTCCGGTCTTGGGTGCAGCGTGGACAATACCTGACGAGACAAAGGAAGAATAACACACATGTAACAATTCCCATGTCTTTCTCCCATCAAAATGAACCTTATTTGCACATATTTCGGGCACCGTGTCTTTTAGCCGTAAGGCCGTCCACCCACCATTTGCCTTTGGGCTTTGTTGTGAGGTCCACGCAAGCGAAGTGAAACCACTCGATTGGACACTATAAACGGCAAACAAGAATGCAGGAAAAAATACCAATTAACATGGTACAATAAAACTGTCGGCGCTACATGAGAGGGCCGAGCCTCTTATAACGTGTTATTCCACTAGTAAAAAACAGAGCTAACTAGCCAAAATTAAAAGCTGGCAGTTCACATCTTTATTTTACACAAAATAACCCTCGAGTTTAGAAAGTTCTTCCTGAAAATTCTTTATCCATCACATGCAGTCGTACTCGGACAACACAGCTGCAGGTCATCCTATTCAGCAAAAGTTTATTCAGTGCCAAGCTAGCCGGGGGAGCGGCACACTCACGTCAGGGTTGTCGCAGCCGATCATCTCGCCGTACGACACCTGGTGACACAGGCAGTATGTCGGCTCGTTGGGGTCCACGGGCATGTCCAGAACATCGGACGGGGTGGACAGCCAGCAGGGAGTTACTGAAGTCAGGACTGAGAGAAAGGAAGCGGCGTGAAAACATGAAGGGATCATAATTTTTGTCTTTGCCATTATGAACATGTATTATTTATCGTTAATGTATATTAATGTCTAAATTCCTTTCACTGTCTAAATATAAGTTGTGCTACTGTAAACCTGCAATTATCTTCAGGATTAATAACATACCCATCTACTGATCTATCTAAAATGACATTATACTATCAAAACAAGAGCCAAAAATCCGCAAACCAAACAATGCAAAGCACTTTTCCCGTATATCCAAGGTCACTTCAGGGACTCAGAACCATTCTACCCGCAGCGGGTGTTTCTAAGGGCGAGGTTCTCCTTAAGTCGAAAACGCAACAGTCTATTGTGAAAAGAACATGAGGGAGGTGTTCAGACCCATTCTTCATCTTCTTCTTCCTCGGCGAATCTTCGTCTGACCCCTTCTTCCCCCTTGTCCTCGAGCTCCGCTTTTCCTTTGGGTTCTTCGTTTCTGGAAAAACACGGGTCAGGTCTCATTCAGACCTCTCAAGTAAGACAGCTTTTGGGAATAAAGGGAAACAGGACCAGTAAGATATTAAACAGCAGGCCCATTGTGCACAGGGGCTACTATTCAACCGACCCACAATGCGCCGTTCTGAATGACTGACTCCAATTTTTAATGGCAGAATAGTGGACGCTTCCAAAATATCACATGACATCATTTCTTGCTCCAAAAGACATAAAGGGTCTGCTTCAGCAAGGGTACATAGGCCCGAGCGTGATAATATGGACATAAATCTATTTACCGTCTCTGCTTATTAGCTTAATACAGTGAAAAATGCCACCCAGGATTTAGCCAGTGTGAAATAGAATGTGATTAGTCATCCAAATTTATTGTGGTCATGATGTCACAGAGATAAAAACTGCAGTCTCATCTCGTCATTATCACAATTACCAATAGCTGTAGCCCCCTCCCCTTCCTAGATAAACATGTAATTTATTTGAGGATTGGAAACTCACTGACCTACAAATGCTCTGTGTTTGGGCATCTACCACGATATAAATAAGACCCGAGTGATTTCACTGCACCCGCACCCGCCCCCACCCCCCCGCAACATGAAGAAAAAAAATGGAATCAATGTAATTGGCTCCCATACTCTTTAAATCCTTCCCATCTGGACTCTCGTAACCGCTCGTGTCCAGCTTCTCCTTCAGCTCGTTCTCGAAGCGGGCGAGGTCAGCATCCAGCCTGCGGATGTGCTTGTCCACCTGTGGTGAATCGGCACAGGGCCGCTCAGCGAATCGCCACGATACGTCTGCCCCGGCGTCTGCCCCAGCGGCACGGCCCTCACCATCTCGTACGTCTGCATGGCCAGCTGCACCTTGTCGTCGCTGTACTCCCTGCACTTGTCGTAGGCGCTCTCAATCTTCCGTAGGTGCTCCACCCTCTGCTCGGAGGCCAGCGTCTTCACATTTGCGATGTACTCCACTGCCAACTTGTCGATCTCCCCCTTCTTCTCTACAGATGGGCACGTATGGAGAGAAACGGGCACGCAAAGTTAAATCATGAACATAAAATGCTCGGACAGCAATGGATCAAAACCAATCATCATGGAGGTGCATGATTTTTGGAGATGCACAGCTTTAAAGGCCCACAGGTGTTTAACATAAAGTTGCAGCACGTACCTTCAGTCCTGGTGTCCAGCTCACGCATAAGGGTGAAGCTCCTCTGCAGTTCACACGGCAGGCTTTCAATACCTCAGATAAAGGAAACAATCACCCTGATTCCACCAAAGAGAATTCAGACATCCTGTGCACCCTGAATGTGAAGCGACACCCTGCACATCATAGATACTCAACAGTCAACAGATTCCAGTTTAAATGATAAAGTCCAAACTAGTAGCTTGTTGTAATACACGTTTACCAAGTCCATTAAAATGCATCAGTAGGCATTAAAAACAAAACCTCCTGTTATGTGCATGGCAACTGGTTTTCAGTAGATGTTAGGGGGGACTATTGGAACAAAACAATTCATCTATTTAATAAAAACCTTGGGAATCCTTGGTGGAAACACTGTAGGGGAACAATTTTAAGCCAGTGAGCCCATACTTTGCTGCCTGCATACATACATACATACATACATACATACCCAATATCTGTACCATTGGGCACCAATGAGAATCTACCCATTTTATATTTTGCTTTGGAAACAAAACCTGTCATAATCCCGTCTGACCCCATGTTGAAACAATACAACAACCCTCGCATGAGATTCATGATTTTCTATCGCCCGTTTTAATCAAATAGATTTTCTTGCTTTACTATCTATGTTTATGAATAACATGCATCCCTTATTACAGCGTTACCCAAACTCGCAGTGAAAACAGAAAAGCTGCTAGTATTAAAAGACCAGGCATTGGAAAATGTATAATTAATAATTCGTCTGGAATTAATGTGTCGTATTGCTGTACAATACGATAAACACGGTGATCCGAAACAAAAATCTGCTTTATGAGCGTTACCTCAAAACACACTCAAAACAAATACAACGAAACATACGTCAAATGTGTCAATACACTGGTGCTTAGGCTGTTTACTTAATGATATCAGACAGAAAAGGGAATCATTAAAAACAAAACTTCATAATCAACTTCCGCCGGGTTTCCTGTTTGTATCTAACTCGCTCAAGCTAAAACGGCTGCTGAAACCCTTCATTAAGCTTACTATAAAGACTTGTTAAAGCTGCAAGAGATACCACTCAGCGGGCATCAGAAACACTGCATGTTGTTTTTTATATTTATTGATCATTTAGTAATTAGTAATTTAGTAATTAACCAGATTGCGACAGCGCCAAACTGTTAGCTTCCCGGCTAGCTATTCATTCCATGAGATAAGCGATGACTCGGAAGCTATAACTCAAACAGTGAACGAAAGTGATCTTTATTATAACGACTATCGTATACTGTCACGACATTTATTCATATCTTGGGACTTACTGTCAAGATAATGCTCCAAATATATCGCTTTCGCCATCTTTCCTAATCGCTATACACAATTTTTTTAATCCAGCCCGCGTGAACTCGAACGCCGAACTCAATTACGTGGTCGGGACTTCCTCCCGTCCCATTGGCTGGAATAGAAATTCTAGCTGATTGGTTGGAACAGGGTACAATTCACACCGCTATTGGTCAGTATTTCTACCTTCCTTTACACGCTCTCTGAAGTGTTTTCTTTACAGTCTATGCTAACAACACATTTCAAAATACAGTAGAATATGAGCATTTCTGCAGTAATTCACTGAAGGATGCAGTTACATAATTAGCGACGGATGCATTTTTGATGAAAAAAAAAGAATTCCTGCTGTGTCGTACGTAATACGTAAGTGCATATACAAATCTGAAGCTGATCATTTGCTACTTGTCGGACTTCATTATGAATGGAGCTTGTTAAAGTCAGTTTGGTTGTCATGCATGCAAATATATTGCAATTCGTCAACATTTACATTTACAGCATTTGGCAGACGCCCTTACGACATACGTAAGAGCTTAGCATATGAAGAAAGCCATGAACAAAGAATTGTTGCTTTGCCGTAACTGGCACTGTTTAATACGAGATAGATGTTATTGGTAGTACAACGTGGGTGTGTGTATGGGAAGAGAATAACATTTCCACTACTCCGATCTATTTGTGGAAGAAACAGCAGTTTATTTTAGAAAACTGAGCTTTATTTTTGGATTTAAATTGACCGATTACCTTTATATGGCCCTGACTCTGGTCTCTGCCCACGCCGGTATTTCGATTTGGTATTTTTCTGCCAGTTAGTGTTTGGTCAGAAATATGTGTATGGAGTATGGATTTCTTATTGTAGAAAACAGACATAAAAATTTCTGTGATGTTTTTTTTGTTTGTTTATTAAGCCATGGCGAACTGTTTTCATGGACTCAAGAGTTTTGGAGCGCAAGCGCCATATCCCTGGATTCGCTCGCAGTGTTTGTCCAGCCTGAGCATCTTGGGAGGTGTGTATGCTGCCCCGGAGACAAACAGACTGGTGGCTTCGGGACAGACCCGTGGGATGAGAACCACCAGCACTGCCGGCGTCGTGATAAAGCGGCTTCCCTTCTCCAGGGTCTCCCAGCAGGACTTGGCTTTCTTTGAGAAGGCGCTGCCTGGAAGGACCATCACAGATCCGGACGTGCTGGCATCCAGCAATGTCGACTGGCTGAAGTCTGTGCGTGGTAAGTATTCCCATGGCTGTACATTATTCTACCAAGAGAATAAGGTATTTGTATTTCCAGCAACCACATTTTCTGTGACAGTCACATGCTCGGCACCTGCACTTTATAGCACTGTTGATGCACTTTATCAGTCACTTCATTAGTGTATTCTCTACTTCTTGTACTATTTTGCACTCGTCTTTAGTCTCTTTGCAACGGAGTGTGGCATATGGCCAGTAAAGACCTTGAATTTAGTTGGTTAAAACGTCATTCTTTGATTTTTGCTCAATATTCAGGGTCCAGTGAGCTTCTCCTGAGACCCCAGACTACTGAAGATGTCTCTCAGATTCTCAGGTTAAGCTTCTCTTCTTAATAGGACGGTACTTGACACTTGAAAGTCACTTCTTCATTTTACCTGTTGGGGAGTCCCTTATGCCTGTGTTTGTTCCTGGCCTTACAGATATTGCAATGAGCGGCGATTGGCAGTAAACCCCCAGGCTGGGAACACGGGCCTGGTGGGTGGCAGCGTGCCCGTGTTTGATGAGATCATCCTCTCCACCTCCCTCATGAACCGCGTTCTGCACTTCGACCAGGTGTCCGGTCTGTTTGCCCGTGCCTTCGGCCATGTTGCCCTGGAAACCCAGCCAGTCCTTCTAGCGAGCAGACGACATGATTAGGGATGCCTTGTGATGCTTGGCTTTCTAGTGAGGCTGGTCTGGTCGCCTTGCAGGAGTCCTTACCTGTCAGGCAGGCTGCGTGCTGGAGAATCTTTCCAGCTACGTGGAGGAGCGTGACTTCATCATGCCCCTAGACCTTGGTGCCAAGGGCAGCTGCCAAATTGGGGGGAACGTGGCCACCAATGCGGGGGGACTTCGGCTCCTTCGCTATGGCTCCCTACGGGGCACGGTGCTGGGCTTGGAAGTGGTAAGATCACTTATGGATCAGCAAGTGGTCATGACCTTCTGCTGCACATTCTGCCTTAAGTTGTTGTCATTTTCAAACTGGCACGTTTGCTCTGCAGGTGTTGGCCGATGGGAAGGTTTTAAACTGCCTTACATCCCTGAGGAAGGACAACACGGGCTATGACCTCAAGCAGCTGTTTATTGGCTCGGAGGGCACGCTCGGGGTAATCACAGCTGTGTCGATCCTGTGTCCACGGAAACCAAAAGCAGTCAATGTGGCCTTCTTAGGTATCCAAGTGCTTTCACATATTCACATGTTATTTTGTGCTAAGTGGCTATTGCCATTCTAGAAACATTTCAGACATCTTTGTTCTGATTTTCTTTTCTTTTTTTTTTACAGGTTGTTCTAGTTTTCAGCAACTGCTGAAGACGTTTCATTGCTGCAGGGGCATGCTGGGGGAAATTCTGTCTGCCTTTGAATTCTTAGACAGTGCCTGCATGAGGTTACTGGAGAAGCACCTGAAACTGAATAATCCCATAAGAGGTAAACCGAATTGGCTTTACTGGGATAGCTGGAGTGGGGGCATCTCTCTAGGATTTGGCCAGGAAGTCCCTTAATGGTCTGTTTGCATTTGACTAGAATTCTCTGAGATTTGCCTCTAGTGAGGATCCAGCATATAGAGGCTCAGCATCATGACATCATATGTGTATTAACTGATAGACCTTGAAGACTGAGGCAGCTAGAGCAGTGTTTCCCAATCCGGTCCTCAGGGTCACAGTCAGTCTATGTTTTTGCTCCCCGCTAGACAGTGCACATTTTTGCTCCCCTCCAGACAGTGCACATTTTTGCTCCCTCTCTGTCACAGTCTGGTTAATTACTCTGGGTCCCCAAGGACCAGACTGAGAAATGCCGAGCGAGAGGACCCAGATTTTAGATCAGGAGGACCTCACGAGTCGTTCTGTGCCACAGAGAGCCCATTCTACATCGTCATTGAAACGGCGGGGTCCAACGCCAGCCACGACGAGGAAAAGCTACACGATTTCCTGCAGGAAGTTATGGCACTTTCGCTGGTGACCGACGGAACCGTGGCCACCGAAGATGCCAAAATCAAGGTCTGCATCCACTTGTGTCTTGCGGCTGGTCATTTTGCGGTTCTGCAGAAATACAGCAGCACATCTTTTGAAAATACATGTTGTCTGGATAGGACAGCCAGTTACTCCTCTGTGTACAGGCACTCTGGGCTTTAAGGGAGCGAATAACAGAGGGATTGACACACGACGGTTACACCTATAAGTATGACATCTCCTTGCCCGTGGAGAAGATTTACCAGCTGGTGGAAGACATGAGGGAGCACCTTGGAGACAAGGCCCAGAATGTTGTTGGTTATGGGCATGTTGGTGAGAGCTTCTCTACTCTGTTTATTCTCATTACTAGGTTCTGGCATAATTATGGTAACCACAATTTCTGATACTTTCAGAAATAGCACTCCACATGCCAGATAGTGGATTCGTCACAACTCGTCATGCTTTGCCCTTGTCCCCCCGATAGGTGATGGGAACCTCCACCTGAACATCACGTCCCATTCTAGAGACCCTGCTCTGCTGACGGCCATCGAGCCGTATGTGTATGAATGGACCGCCAGGTGCCGAGGCAGCATCAGCGCTGAGCATGGATTGGGCCTGAAGAAGAGGAACTACATTCAGTACAGCAAGCCTCCAGAGGCCGTGGCCCTCATGGGGGATATCAAACGCATGCTTGACCCACATGGGATCCTCAACCCTTATAAGACCCTGCCAGACAACTGCTGAGAAGAGAGGCCAGGCTGTCGTTCCAGGCCGTTAAACTGGACTCCACTCAGGGATTATGAGTTGAAATGCGTGTTGTGGGGGGGCATGACTGTTTATACATTTCAGGATTTTTTTTGACCTGACATGCTCTTACATATTGCTTTACAGCAAGATTACAGCAACCTTTCAATACATTTCAGTGTGAAAGATTACTAACGGGCCCGAACAAACATTTTTCTTCCTCTTCACCACCCACACGAAGTGGTCCTGGAGCCATGCTACTGTTCATGGCCAGGCACCATCTACAAAGGAGAGACGAGTGCTGTGAACATCTTTATTGCATGTAAAAAAAAAAAAAAAAAAAAAAAAAGAAAAGCGACATAAAAACTGGATTTAAACAAACGTGCTTCTTTAAAACAAATATATCCAAACAAATACCATAAATGCCTTTTTCGCAAATACTTAAATGCAGAAAGTTTAAGTTCCGATATTTAAATACTTGTATTTGTGTAGTGTGGATTGGCTGTTGTCCGATAAGAGCCGACTGTAGAGCTTAATTTGTAAAGCACCGTTTCGTCGTATATTTGTAGTGTCTCAAATGTATTACTAGTGTTAAAATCAGTGCCTGTACTTACTGATTGCTTATGCGTCCTTGTAACAGGACGTTTCTGACAATAAATAATAATAATAATCACCATGATAACTACATGTTGTTTAATGGCCCGTTAGGTGCTTGCCGCTGCAGCAGAGCAGCAGAGCAACAGAGCTGCCAAAGTGAGAGGAGGGGCTGGCCTGCTTTCTCATGCTTAGTGTCTGGGAATGAGGCGAGTTTAGCCTCTGCCGTCACCCCCTACGGAACGTCCAGCTGGCTGTCACTTCTGTCGACGCCCACTACATACTTCTGGCGCCAGGTCACCCAAAGTGCTGAAATGTCTGAATGATGCGCCCAGCGGTCGTACATCATGCTCCTTGCTCTCCCGGCTTCTTAGACCATCTCGACATCTCCTCCTCCCCCCTGGCATTTTCACTCTGAAGCCCTGCTTTGCACATTGGGGTTTTACCACCAACCCCCCCCCCCCCCAACACGAGATCTCTACTGTTCCCATCCATGTCATTTAGAGATTTTTTTTTTTAGGCATTCACAGTTGCAATTTAACAAAGGCAAGCTCATAGCAGTGTTTATGCTATACAGTAATATCTTCCACATTTGTGACAATATTCTGCTGACGAAAATAAATTTCTGTAGCGTTTCTTGATACAGTATGGTGTGAGGTTCCCCTTCAGTAGACAATCTTCACTAGGCCTGGCTGAAAGGTAACTGCAGGAATCTGATGCAAAATGCATGATGCATTTTTTTTTTTGTTTTAACCATAGTATCCTTCTTCAGGTCTTGGCTCTGCCCCTTAACCGATGATAAAATGACTCAATAAAAAGAAAAAAAAAATTCCATTCCAACTGGAACAGAGAAACTAATACCAGTAACAGGACTGGGAAAGTGGCAGACGTACATATTAAAACGAAGCACAAGATTTTTTGTTTTCAGGAAGAAACTTAGTTTTGTGCGTCGACGACGCCTCCAGGCTGTGGAAACACCCCCTCCCCCCCCCCAATCCCTCCCCTCCCCAACCCAAGTAAGATCATGGAAGCTTGTCTTTGCATACAGCCATGGGAAGAGCTGGCAGGAGAGTCATGGCGGACGGGTCCAAAAACGGGCGGCGGCAGTGGGGGCGCTGACATGTCAGACGACGGACCCCCCGCACCAATCAAGGTTCGAATATATAAAAAAAAATTCAGGACCCAAAACAGCAGAGAGCCCGGGAGCGGGCGTGCGGCACCACGTGGCAGTGGGCTGCAGTGGGCTGCAGTGACGAGCGCTCCCTGACGCTGGCAAGCTGGCTTTCGCACCGAGACGCTTCACGCCGATAGCTACCGCCTGGTTCTGTTCGAAAGCCACATGCGTTTTGTTTTGTTAAACCGCTGGAGAAGTGGTTGGAGGGACTACAGGAATACATACTTACAAACTTGTTTATATATTAATATATAGAGAAGACATGATCAGGAGCTATGGCACTTTCGCAGGCAGCCGTTAAGCTTCACTGCACAAGGTGTTCAGCGGTTTGTGGTTCCGGTCCGATCTGCTTTGTAAAAATGACATTGTGACTCTTCTGTAAACTCCAGCGGGCCAGCAGGGAGATGGAGTATACACACACTGATCTAAGGCACCCGTGCCGTTAAAACGTCAAACGTTCCAGTAGCCGCCCTTGCCTCGTAAGGAGTACAGAGAAAAAGCTGCTTTTGCATAACGACGCCGAACTAGAAAACTTAAGGGGGGGGGGCGCGATACCCAAGGACTGAAGTTTTAGGACGGAGAGACCCCGGGGTCCAAAAAGCTTGGGCTGGGCGGGAGGCCTCCACACACAACGGTATGCCGTGCGGGAGGCCTCCACACACAACGGTATGCCGTGCGGGAGGCCTCCACACACAACGGTATGCCGTGCGGGAGGCCTCCACACACAACGGTATGCCGGGCGGGAGGCCTCCACACACAACGGTATGCCGGGCGGGAGGCCTCCACACACAACGGTATGCAGCCAGCCCAATGCAGGGAAGTTCACTGGCAGATTAACACAAGAATAAGCCAGAGATAGTGACAAAAACAAACAGCAATACAAAAAAATAATAATAATTACCTTACAATGACAAAACAAAACACCCCCCCTTTCTCATTTTCCTCCTGCAGGTGTTTGGATGCGTGTCAGTCTGTGTACAAGCCCCGCCCCCAGGTCCCAGCCCCACCCTGCTCCTCCCTTGCCTCGCCCATGCTGGTTCAGGCCAACCCCTCCAGAGATGTCCGTCTTCAGCAGTCCACTTTGCCTTTCTCCAGGGAGCTGTAGATTTTATCTAGAGTCTTTTTGATTCGCAGTGCCGTGAGGCGGGCCGACGGGTTCTGGTACCAGCATTCCCGCATCAGCTTCACCAGGGCCGACAGGGTCTGGAATACAGTCCACAGGTATCGTCACAACCGTCAAGATCCTCTGATAGGAGCTTAAATGCATAATTAGCAGCCCAACTACCCCTGGTAAGTTTCCAACAGTCCAAATGGCTACGAATTACATGTGACTCAACGTCGGTCTCTCAGGGTCGCAGCCAGCCACTCACCGGATCCGAGAACCATCTGTTGGGGATGAAGGGCCGTTGCTGTTCCACGCACACGACTTTGCGCATGTCGTCGAAGCTGGGGTCGTTGGGCACCAGGTCGTAGAAGGGCGGCTTGTACTCTTCGACGATGCCTGGATGACAGGTTGGGCGTGGAATGTCAAACGAAAAATGCCCTCAACCGAAACAGCGAGTATTCTTTAGCGAAAAGGCCTCCGGCACATATGGGTAAACATGCAAGCCGGGGGGGCTTGGAAATGGAGGCGCCAGAACTTGCCGTTACTGTAGGTCCGGCGAGCAATTTCCCAGAGGACCAGCCCAAAGGCCCAGATGTCCACTCGCTTGTAAGCGTCGAAGCAGTCTGTCTGGATGGTCTCGTCCAGAACCTCCGGCGCCATGTACCTCTTGGTACCAACCTTGGGGTTATTTCCAACATCCAGCTGATTGTCTGACTGCGAGTGCGTGACTGCCAGGCCTGAGGAGGCGGAGAGGCCGAATTTTATCGTAAATCTCTTCCGCCCGTCACCTTGAATCGTGAAGACGTTTTTGCGTAATGCAAAGATTAAATTTAATCAGGTGTCTGAAACGTAATTCCGGCTGGGCCGCAAGGCATACTCGTTTCCATTCCACCTGAGATCTACATTAACCTCCATCTCCCGATGGGGCTGCTGACAGAATGAATTACAGAATGCAAATAAAAATGACACTGAACTGGTTTGCTGAAGACTCGATATGAAATTTCCATTTGTGTTAGTATGTGCATATATTGGCATAATACTGAAATAAGATGCGTGTTAAATTATTTTCAGCTCCTAAAACAGCTATTAATGAAAACCATTACACACAGGGGAGCTTAAGACTTCAGGTATAAAAATACACTAAATTACTTTTAAGACAACTATATTGATCTTGCAATAAATACTTTCTTGTCCGAGTGAGTGATAACTAGTGAAACTAAATAAATACGTGTGTAAGAAGTAGATACTTAAACATTCTACATCATCAGCTAATCGGATAAAATATCAGGTCTGCAGGGGTGTGGCCAGCCTTTGTAAGCCACTCCCACTCACCGAGGTCAGCGATGCAACAGCGTAGGTCCTTCTTCACTAGGATGTTCTTGCTCTTGAGGTCACGGTGAGCTATAGCCGGCTTCCCCTCTGTCCCAAAGATCTCGGTGTGCAGGTGCACCAGTCCGCTCACCACCGACGCTGCCATCTGCAGCCCGTCCGCCGTCTCCACGGCAACGCGCTGCAGGTAGTCGTAGAGCGAGCCGTTCTCGTGGTAATGTGTGATGAGCCAGAGCTGCGTGCTGGAGTTACGCGACGTCATGTCGGAAGCCATGAATCCTGTGCAGGAGGAGGCAGGTCTGATGTGTTAAATCGCTAAACACATAATTAAAGGTATTACAGACGACATACTGCTTAGCTGTTAGTAACGGCGCCCTCTCTCTGCTCACTGGTCATGTTTTTCCATCGCCCGTTGATACCAAAATGTACCGTGAAGTTCTTCTCATTTTAGATGTCTGTCCATTACTAACTTGTGTGACAAATGATAAGGCACGAAGGCGTCAGCACTGCGCCGTACCAGGAACGATCAGGACCAGAAATAGACTCTAAAGGGACCATTCTAACATTCTGTCCTGCGAGTGCGTCACCACCAAAATCATACAGTACATTCTGCACAGTGCAGTATTCTTCTGAACAGCAGGTTCCAGTAAATTTTATAAAAGTGACATAAAGTATACCTAGTTCATTTAGTGAAAAATGAGAACCAATTGCTATTTTTTTCAAAACATCTATGACTATCATTTATCAACCTAAAATAAAAAAAAAGGCACTTAATGCCAAGGAACAAGGCAGGTTGGCTACTTTTAAAATGTATTTCTAAAAATATCTTTTGTTTATTGCCCTTTTCACTTGCTGGTATTTGGATTCTCAGCCAAGAGATTAGTTATCACTGCAGCGACTGATCAGTCGGGCTGAGCGAGCCTCATGACAGACTTCTCCCTGTGTCCTGGCACAGGTCTCAGACACTGACGTTCAAAACAGATTAATCCAGTGCCTGTTTCATCCTGGTCTGCCCTTGTTCCTGTTTGTTCTCCTGTTTGAGAAAAAAAAACCCCCAAGAAACGTCAAATGAGAGGAAAGACCCCGTTCACTGCCATACCGAGGATGTTTTCATGCCGCAGCAGGACAGTGTTGTAAATCTCTGTTTCTCTGAACCAGGACTTCTCATCTCTGGAAGAGAAGATCTTCACTGCCACGTTTTCTCCCTGCCACTGGCCCCTCCAGACTTCCCCATAACGCCCTTTTCCTATAAAAAGCAGAGACAATGGGGAGGGAGCTGTTACAGAAATTTGCCCTTACAAACACCTCTCTCTCTCTCTCTCTCTCTCTCTCTCTCTCTCTCTCTCTCTCTCTCTCTCTCTCTCTCTCTCTCTCTCTCTCTCTCTCTCTCTCTCTCTCTCTCTCTCTCTCTCTCTCTCTCTCTCTCTCTCTCTCTCTCTCTCTCTCTCTCTCTCATCACCTGCATACAGTGGACTGGCACCGACGCCCCCCCCCCCCCAAGCATGGAGCCTTACCAACACACTCTACCAAGCTGATCTGCCGTGCCACAGTCCTCTGAACCAGGAAGGGAAGGCCAGAGCCACTGCCTGAAGTACAGGAGTGGTCCAGGAGATCCTGGAAGGTGATTGACAGCAACAGTGGAAGACTTCAGGTCCAAGCTCACTGGTCCTGAAGTATCATCTTTGAAAAGGTTTGTGAAATTCTATCTAATGCTACCCTATCCATATATGAAATCTTCCCCAAGTTTCATACAATACAAACATGTTCTTTCAATTTAAAAGAAAGGTGGAAGCTGATCAATTCTCGTTGTAGTGCGGACAGGAGGGACGTAAGCCTTACAGCCAGGGTGCCGTCGCCCACGTTGGAAGCAATGAGGCCGTCGATGGCCCCCTGCTCAGCGTCCATCTCGTGGAGCCTCTCCAGTCGGCCGTGGTGCAGCCGCCGACACACCAGCACGGCCAGCAGGGATAGGAGGGCCAGCACCACAAACGGGCCAATCACGAAGATGACAAGGGTCTCCACCCGGTACCTGATTGGCTTTCCTTCTGGCACTGTGTAGAAAGGGGCAAGTAAAAAAAAAACCTTGATTTTCAAAGACCTTCCCATCCTTCAGTTGGACTGAAATGGAAACAAGTAATTCCACTTAAAAATGCTGTGTGAATAACATTAAAACTACCCTATACCCTATATGTTGCACTTGTCATCTCACCCTGACAAGATCAATAATAAGTAAAATTACATTAAACCATTAAAAATATTAAGCCATAATAAAGTCAGACACTCTTATTTGTAGTACTTCATGTTTATAATTTAACACCCTGTATTTTAACATATTAACATGATTAGACTAGACTAGACTCTCAACCCAAGATACTTCCAACGCCTTGACGTGTGGCAGGTGCAGTTCCACCTGTGAGCAGCAGAGGCAGAAGCGTGTCGGTGGTGGCGTTGGCGTTGCACATGTAGTGTGAGCAGCACTCGATGGCGTAGCTGGCAGAGGGCGCGTTGGAGCAGATCATGCGGCTCTGCTGGGTGTTCGTCAGGCAGCCGCGGGTGAAGACGCGCTGGTCCCCACTCACCGTCACCGAGGAGAAGCACTGTTCGCCATCGCAGTGCTCCCCCGGGGCACAAGAGCTGTCCTCGCATGTACACTGGATGTGCCCGTCTGGGGATGGAGACACACGGACACGCATTTAATTTAGCATGCGGGGGCTAAACGGTGGCTGAAACTCAAGGGGCTGGCAGTGCCAGTGAGATCTAAAAGACTACAGCATACAGTGTTCTTTCACAGTGGGGGGGGGGGGTTACAATTTAAAAGATATCCTGCCTTCAGCTAACGCCCCCAGGATCTTCAGGAGCAGCAGGAAGAACAACGGGACGCGACGCTGAGCCATCAGGTTCACTGCACTGGTGAGAGAGGAGGGGGGATAGGGTTCAAACTGGGCGCCTAGCCCTGCACTCGCACACATGCAAGCACACACCCACAGCGGGACACCAAGAGCATCGAACCGTGTGCCCTGGAAGACAGGCAGGCTATCGACCATCAGGTCGCACGCCAACTGCAGAGAACTTCAAATTAATATCAGTCTCAAATGATTCACTTGCCTCCAATAACAAGCCATTTTAGTAAGGATAAAATATTGTCCTTTACAGGGGGTGGTCCCAGGGGTTTAACCTTATATTAAACAAGCTGACTAACACAAAACCTTCAAAAGTCTGAAAGAAAAGTGATTCTTCTGTACAGTTAAATATAATGGGTGACTACCCAGTTAAGATGTCTCACAGATCATGCATTTATTGTATAAAAATTTTACTGTACAATACACAAGTTATTAACTGCACTGAAGTACACTGCAAAAATCACTTCCTAAGTAAATAATAAAATGTAAAACTGACCACTACAGCTCAAACATCTCTTGGACTGCGGAAGAGCACACATTTCTACACTATATTTCTACACCACCTTCACTTCAAGGGACACAGACTCGTCTGTGTGTGTGCGTGTTTCAATGTGTGGGCCTTTGTCATGGCAACCAGAGAACCAGGCCCATTACAGAACAGCATGGAAAATGACAGGACTGCAGACAGGAACACTGAGATCAAGAGAATATTTAACTGACATATTGCACTTTTGAAAGTTACAACCAAACTGGTCTAATCTTGCCCTCCTAGAAAAACTATACGTGTATGTGGTTATTGTGCAAATCAATGTAATCTATGATATATGTAGCTCAATCCCCACTGCCGATAATGTATAATGTTTCAAATCCTTTTAATATGCTTCTAGTGTTTATGTAAATATGCTGGTGCAAACAATTTAATGTAAAAGGTTTGCAAAACACTGATTCCAACTCACTTTCAAGCCCATTGTCACTCATAGCTTAGCATTAAATTTGAAACAGAATGTCATCTAAGATCTAGTTTACATCTTTGGAAAACTATACAATAATGCTGTATATTTACTATTTTGATATATACAGAGCCAAGAATTAAATAGTTACATTAATATATTACACATTGGTTGCACTATACTCAGATTTGGGTATGATCCTAATTTCTACAAGTAATTCTTAGAAACAAATAATATATAAACCTTCAACAATACCAAACTGTAACGCTGTTATACAAAAATAGCCACTACATCAATCCATTCATCTTACAATAGCTTAGCCTATAACCACCACCGTATAATCAAGTGTATAGTTATTTACATGTAGTACTATCTAATGTGTGTAAGTGAGCGTTCAATATGTGAAATTCCATGTACGCACAAATACACTTGGTCACTAAAATGCTGTCTATTCTCTTCGGTCTTCAACAATAAAGAAACTCAGTAGATCTGAATCAAACTTGACATGTGCAAATAATTTCAATTCTATTCATGAAGACTCTAAATACAATACGAGAGGCTATATTACCTTTGAACAGCACACCACTAGCATCTCTAATGCCTGCAATTTCAAAGCCATATGAAACTCAACAGTAACTCATAGTGCAGTGGCAGTGTCACAAAGCATTTGGTTCAATTTCAATATCTTGGCCAGCGTGTCATGTCAGAAAATTCATTAATTATTGTGATTCAAATGCGCACACCACCAGACAAGGACACATATACACACAAAATGTCACCCTTTCTACAAACCAAAGGCAAAGATCAGCTCTCTAATGATTATGCAGTGTGAAAGTGACGCTCTGAAAGTCTTATTAAAAGTCTGAGAACCGCAGGCCGAAACCCATTCCCACCCCTTGATAATTAACAAGCCCTACTTGTATGACCTCTGGGCAGAACAGTTGCTCCGTCTTTGGATACACGCATAGCCAGTAGAGCGTTGTCCCTGGAGGACTGAAAGAGGTTAAGAAAGAAAAGGAAACATTTAATTAAACGTTCTGATCATCACTTTATCCGCTTACAAACTGAGAAAAATTTGCCTGCAACATCAACAGCAGAGCAGAGTTCACATAACTGTGAAGTATCAAATCACACCAGCAAATAAAAGAGACTAAGTAAATTAAATCAAGACATTTCAATAGAAATAAAATTCACTTGTGGACTGGAATATTTTTAACACCATATACTGATAGCTAGAGAAGATCCTAGAGAAATCTTTGAGATGGACCCTTAGAATGTATAAGAGCGTTATAAAGCATCGCCACGACACAATGTAACTTTATTAGTTTGACAAGTCTCCAAACATTTGGAATACCTGCCATGATATTTCACTTCACTCTTTAGGTTGCTGGTGCTCGTATAATCGTGTTAAAATCCGGATCTTGTCCACTGACCGACAAGATAAACGAGTCCAGATTAACTGCGGAGTCGATTCGGCAACGCCAGCACTCAGAATATAAGGCCGCCGTTATAAAAGATCCTCGTTAAACATGTCAGTGATGGCAACGATCCCCCCAGCAGTATCAAAATGAGAAACACAGCAGACGGGGAACGTGGCATGGAAAATGGCACATACAAAATAAAGCATACATTTTCCTTCAAAATAATCCTTATGTGCGAGGGAAGGAAGCGACTAAATTATAAGGATTTTACCCAGCCTGGGGACATCATTTAAAAGGCACCCCGACCGGTTTTGACTCACACCCACCGTCCCTCCGGGCGACAGCTACCGTCTAACCCTCACTCCAGCAGGGGGGCCCTTTTCGTTACACCCACCCTCCGTCGCCGATCGGGCTAGACGCCCACCGCGGCAGACGAACCGGCGGCCGATGCCAGCAGGAATATAACTGCGAAATCCCTACGCGCAGCCGGACAGTCTCTGAAAGCGCCAGGCGTCGGAGCCGCAGCAGACAGACAGTAAACAGCCCTGCGACCGGCTACGGCGGCGCCAGACGCTAGTCGAACCACCCGATGAACTAACCGTCATAATATACCTAGTAACGGTATCGGTAACAGTTAATCAGCCTCTACCAGCGATAACAATCTAATGAAGAAGGACTCGGTTGAGGCGCCGGCATCGCTTTCCTTTAGATAACATCTCTGGGCAGCTACGCCAGGTAATGCTAATAATCCCGTCGCCGACGCTGTCAGTAATAGTTAGGCTAGAGCAAGGCAGCCGACTAACTTGGCACGGAATATTACCTGTAACAGAGCTGACAAAGGTCGCAACTTTGCGCTAGTGCCATGAAACCCGCCTTACAGAAGGATTTTGGTGCGAGCGGAGAGGAGAACGAGCTCGCCGTTAGCCGAGGCTAACCAGCTAGCCTCTCTGCACTGCGTCCTAATTCAGACACAACACACCAGAGTCGCTGCCAGACGACAACGCGGACCTCTTACCTGTTCGGCTAGTGATAGGCGTACATTTTTTTACGACGAACTAAATTCCACCCAGAAACGTGCGTGTACAGTATTATTATTATTATTTTTTCTCCCGTACCAAATTGCCACACACAGCACGACCACCTCCCACAGGCTCTGGGGTCCGCTCATGCCAAGACAAGCGGCCGTGTGACGTCACTGCAACCGACACCGTTCGCCGCAAAGCATCTTGGGGCGCCAATGGTCCTCCGAATGTAAAATGTGGTCTCTCGTAATAATTAATGGCAGTTCTATATTTATCGTATTATTGTTGTGTAAGTAGTATATGTTGTTTCTTGTCCTCTTTATCTTCGCTAAAATATGAACAGTATACTAAATAAGAATATAAAATAGAATACTTGGCCAGTGCGAAAGAAAGTACTACAATTCCCTGCAGCCGCCAGGCTCGATCAGCTGAGACAGACACAAAATCAGGAGAACGATGCTGCGCTCGCTAATTCATCATAACCAAAATTGGGAGAGTCGTCTGCTGCAAGGTAAGTGCGCTTAAAACTTCTGTTGGGAAACTTCAAATTAAATTTAACTATATTAAGTATCAGGTAAAATTCCTCGCAATGTTGTGGATACCTCGATCTCTTTTCTAATTAGATAATATTTTCTAGATGCGTTTTATTTACTTATCTAAATAGTTTCTGTAGCTTGATTGCGTATTCTTTCGGTGGGCGTGTATCATTATTTTTGCAGGATCTTCAATCATCAAAAGCATAATATAAATTCTTGTTTTTTACCCTCTTCACCGCAGTTAATTATGGCGCTGGTGCGAAGCGGCTGGCTTCAAAGGCAAAGTGAGTTTTTAAGTATCAGGTGGACTTCAGAATTGTAGGAAAAAGCAGCATGCATGGTTAATGAAGTTTTAAAAATATAACCACTAATGTTGGTGGCAGGTGTAGCAATAATAATAATTATTTTTTGGTAAATTAATTACAGTTAGTACATTTAGATTTAAAAAACGAATATTATAAGTTTACAGTACAGAATTATTTGATAACAGCAAAATCTTGGTTTATGCAGGCACAATTTTGCGGCGGTGGAAACGAAACTGGTTTGATCTTTGGTCAGATGGCAGTTTAGTCTTCTTCGAAGACTTGCACCGACAAGATGTGGAGGACAAGATACATATGGCACTGGAGTGCATAGGCATCTGCGTCGGGAGTCAGTGTCGAGGTATTACGTTTTCTGGGCACCTTTATATTATCGTGTGATCCGCCGTTATTAAGTTTTAAAAAACAGTGCGGTGTCATACACGGCGATATTCAAAGCTTATGTTGCAAGCAGCTACAGGTCTCACTGGGTGCCATCAGGTGGGCATGACGTCTCACTGTTGACCAATTAAACTGCTTCCCCCAACAGGCTTTAAGCCTCCAGATGGTAAGACGCAGGAGTCGTTGCTCCAGATTGTCTCTGGGGATGGAGCCATAAATATCTGCGCAGAGAGTCCGGATGATGCAAAGTAAGGGACAAGGAGCAGTGACTATGGCACAAATTGCTTTTTTTTATTCAAAATGGCATAGAATTTTTTGCACCATACCAGACTTATTCAAATTCATGTAAAAAAACTTTTCCAAAAATTGTGTTGAATAATCTAGTGCACTTGGTACTGTTAAATTGTTTGAATTGTTTGATCAACTGGAACATTACCAATGGTGGTGGTGGTGGTGGTGGTGGTGGTGGGGGGGGGGGTTTCTTAGTCCCTGCCCCTTATGCATAAATGATTGAAAGCCCCTTTTCAGTCACCGGTGATCACGCAAACTCCCCACCAGTCAGGCCCCTCTGGCTCAAGAAATTATTAACAATTACCCCTTTTTGATCACCTTGGGGGGTTACTGTATAGCAGTCCGGGTTATTTTAACATCTGCATAACTGTCTGTTCCATTCAACATTGTACGAAATGAAACCGTGCTCAAATAGACCCGTTAACAATGTGAAAAATGGGTATGTTGCTATGTACCGTGTAATGTTTACGCTATCAGGGGTCATGTCTTGGTAATTACCTGGGACTGCTAAGCGTGTTGCCTCTGCGTTTCAGGGCCTGGGCGAAGGTCCTGGAGGATGCCAGGGTAAACACGGTAAGGTAGCGTCCACGCAGCAAGGAGTCGTAGCGTGCCGCATGGACTGCCTCCCCAGGAGTGCCATTAATTTTCCCCTTGAATGTCTCGCTTGTGCCACAGTTCTTGAGGTGTCCTCAGACTGGGTTTGCTGAAGATGGCTCCGCCTCCCCGCCCCCCCCGTACTCCGAGTACCCCCCAGGCGTGCAGGTCATGACTCGGGCTGTCTCAGTTCATTGCCATAGCAACTCGGCATCTGCCTTAAGACCTCGAAGCGTGACTTTCTGTGGAGTTACTCTAGCGCCTCTCCGCTCTGCTCTTCATTTTTAATTTTGTTTTGTTTCTAGCACTGGGATTATTATTCTTACAGTGACTATGGGCCACCTCCACCCAAGGGGGCGCCAGTGAGGCACCACCAAGGTAAAGAGCAGATTCCTTTCTGTACCTTTATTTTTTTTCCAATTCCTCAGCATGTGAAGTTGCTGTAGTTTTCAGCTGTTTGTAGGGCATTGTCCGCTTTCTATGTGTACCTATCTGAGTGCCGCCTGGTGTGTGTGGGTATTTGTGTGCTCCATTTACACCAACCTGTCACCTTGTCGCTCTCCAGATACCGGCATGTCTCCGGGGGTACGTCGTATCATGGTCCAGGAGCGGCGCTATGACGACCGCGAGGACTGGACGCTGGGGATGCTCACCGGCGCTGCCACCGGCATGGCTATCGGCTCCCTCTTCTCTGTGTTCTAGCGATGCCCTAGCAGCTGCGGGCATCATCACCCCTAACCCCTCCCCCCCCAGCACATCCCGTATAGCACTCCTCTATCTGCTGAATACCTTCTCTCCTGCAGATGGCATCAGCAACTACGCTGAGCTGACTGTAAACTCGGCTCAGATCGCGGCAAGAGTTGCTTGGATTCATCATGTGAGTTAAGGGCCAGTGATTTGTCTCTGCTTGTATTTTTCCCACTGTAGTATAACCCCCATACATTAAATGTACATTTTATAGTCATATTGATAACAATTGTTATAAAATTGCTAGTCATGAATACTTATGTGTCCTATAGCAGTCAGTTGTGATTTTACCAGACATTCCTATGTCTCAGAAATCTATGCTTTTCAGTAAGGCTTTAATTCATTTGATTTCTGATACATGTCTAACCTTTTTTATAAATATATTACTGTTTAAAATTTCACATGCATATTTCTGCTCGTATGCAAACTGAGAAGCTTCCTCAGCTTTTCCAATTAGCTTTTTATACCCCCTATCTGCCCTTCTACTTTAAGTAAGCATTCTGTTTGCACAATATTCTGTTTGTGTTCTGTATCCTGTTTACACTATGCCTACTGTCTTTGCACTTTGTGATGAACTGTATGTTTGTATCTGTGCACTTTATGGAACTTGCTGCAGTGAGCAAAAGACTCTCTCTCTGGAATCAATAAAGTATAAATCTTACCTCATCTTATATTCTTTTTTCAGAGGAAATACATTTCTTTTTTAAATGAACTGATTATGTGTTTCTCCTTGGTAAGGTACGGCAATGTAGTTTTGTCCCTCGATGTTGCTGTTCTGAGAAGAGATTCATTGTTCAAGTTTCTGTCATCGTGCTGTGCACATAGTACAATGAAATTCTTGCTTGCAGACCGTGGCAGACAATAAAGGAGCTGGCGATCGATAACGAGTACAAAAGCCGATGCAGACGAACGCTTGGCAAAGTTCTTCATGCAGTTTTCATCACCATGCAGCCACACACTCAGGCCCACCTTGCGTCCAACATTTGGAGGAGGAACCAATGCCTTTAATTACATTTTAGTGCCAATTGCTAAACAAGTGCACAGTTACTAAAATATGACAAAACATTAAGCATTACACCATTGGGGTATACACCAATCAGTAGGCTATTTAAATGTCTTGTCTTGATTGGTGATCATTATGGTAAAATTATGCACAAAAAATATTGCATCTTTTTTTTTTTCTTACTTTATACAGAAGTACCGTGTCTTATTCGTCCAGGTCAAAGACCTGTGAACGTGTCTGGTAGCAAGAACCGATCTCCTACTTCGGGATCTATTATAAAGGCAAAGATTGACGACGCAAATGCTTGCAATACATTATGTACCTAAACCATCGGAAAACTGCACTTCCTGTGGAGAATCCACTTTTTTTCCTTTTCCCCCCGTAGGCATATCGGATACCCTATATGTTTTCCTTTAAGTATCCGCAAGAGCGTTCGGGGACAAAAGCACCTGCTGTTGCCTTAGCTGTTTCTGTGATTAATCAAAGCAGTGGCCTCTGCCAGCCATGTAAGAGATTTCATCTTCTGGGTGCATTACTCGCTTACAAAAAGACATTGTCTCCGGCTTAATTATAGAGTAAAGAAATGATATGACTTGCACTTTGCCAGGCTAGCTGGAGTGTGCAAAACCTTCATGCCATTAAATCTTAATGTGACTGAAAGGGAAACGCAAGACGGCCATCACTAGCAGATGAAAAAAATGTAGCTAAAATACCTGATTAAAAGCCGGGGAATAAAGAGGGGTTTTCTTTTCGCCGGACCACCCCTCCCCGGTTCCCTCTAGGTCCCACGGTTATATAGGGCGCGCGATGTGAGCACCTCCTTTTTTATACTTGAATGACCAAGTCGTGCTTGTGAGGTTCTCCGCTGTCAGCATGGCCCATCAGGCGAGGGACCCGGTGCTGGCGCTCCTCGTTCTCGCGCTGGTCCGCCTGTCGAACCAAAGGAGCATAAGTAAGTTTTCGATTTATGATCAGAGGAAAATTGAAGCTCTGGCACTTTTTTTCCCCAGAGCGCTTTGTCATCATAATGTAGAGCTCCAGGGCTTATGGACCGCAATGATCAGAAAGTACACCGAACCGAGCAGATCGGAAAATAAATTACTGTAATTACTGTTTGCAGATACTTCTCGGCATTGCATGCTATAAATCAGTTCGCTTTCATAAGTATAAAAAGTATGTTTCTAAATATAAAAGGAAGCAGTTTATTTTATAGTGTATAATAAATATATTCAAGCAACGTCTATTTGATTTTTAACATTTGGAAGTGGTCTTTAATAAAAGGTGAATAAATTATTCATCAGTCATAAATGCATGAAAATAATTTTATTTTTTTTCCTTCAACGACTGATTCAATTAACATGCATAGAGCTCATTCATTTTACAAGCGGGCCCTTGATTTCCTTAATTACAGTTATCGCTCATTTTTTTAATCGTGCTTTTCCAGCGATGGTTTAATATTGTACTGATGCTTAAAATTTTTATTTTTCAGTCACCTGGTGTGTAGTATCAGAAGCAGAAGAGCAGAAGTGTCTGGATCTGGCGAGCAACGTAGCCGCGAAGAACATCCGCGGCAGACTGCAGTGCGCGCGCGGCTTGGACAATGTGGACTGCATGCGGAAAATTAAGGTAAAAATCCAACTTCACGTTACCGCTGAACTCTACTTTAAAAATGCTGTTCCGGGAATTATAGAATTTGCTCCTAATCTTTAAACTTAATCCATTCTTTCTCAAAATATTTTTTGCAAAATAAAAACAACTACAACAAATCAGATGAAATTAGTATGAGAGTGAAAGAATGATCCCCGTTGATGTCCAGGTTTTAATTTGGGTGGATAAGGAGATGAAAAGGGAAATTTGGCTGAGCTGAGGCTTGTTCTGAGTAGCAGTGGTGAGCCAAAAGGTTTTGACCGTTTGCGGTCCCCTTCCACAGAACGGGACGGCGGACGCTGCCACCATGTCTGCAGACGACATCTACACAGCCGGCTGGTGCCACGGGCTGGAGCTGGCGGCCGGGGAGTCCTACAACGGCGAGGGTGAGCTCCCACACGGGTGGGAAGCGCTTGTTCGCTGGTGCTGTAGGGTTTACTCCTGGTGTAGGTGCCTGTAGGTTGACAAAGGCACCCCGTTGCAGATGGGGTGAGCTACTATGTGGTGGCGCTGGCCAGACGCTCCTCCAGCGACCTGTCTCTGCTGGAGATGCACGAACGCAGCTCCTGTCACCCGGGTATCCGTACCACGGTGGGCTGGACCGTGCCCATCGGCTTCCTGGTCAACACTTCGCAGATAAGCGTGGACGAGCAGTGCAACTTCCCGCAAGGTTGGTCCCCCCGACGCAAGCTGCGGAAAGGCGAGCGGGCCAGGGGCCCATGCCGTCCCGCGAGACGTGAACGTGCCCCCCTCCCCCTCACGCGCGCCAGCGGTGGGGGATTTCTTCGGCTACAGCTGCGTCCCCGGTGTGAAGGACCCCGAGCATGACCCTCGGGGGAAGAATCCCAAGAACCTGTGCGAAGCCTGCATCGGCGACGACAACGACCGACACATCTGTGTCAACAGCCCCCGGGAGAGGCACTTTGGGGAGGCAGGTGCCCTCAGGTAAACATGGAGGGCTGGTGGTTCTGTAAGGGGGGTGGTAATGGAAGGACTGTGGCAGATATGGACGTAGCGTTCTCGATCCCAACTCCGTGAAGAGACTAGACGTACTGTCATAGAAGCATTTCAGCACCAAAGCCTACACACTTGAGTCAACGTAGTATTTATCTGTAAGTAAACAGCGTGGCTTTTTAAATGTGGCACTTCCTATAGGTTCTCCTTTAAAGTTCATTTTGTCATCCTTGCTTCCCCCCATATTACCCATTATATTGGCTGATAAAGGAACTTGTTTCCCCCTAACGATGCTTTACTGATAATCGTTAATTAGTCAATTAATACCGTACACCCAAGTGACAATTCTGGCAGTCTGAGAGTCGATTGCAAAACAATTTGTCCCATATTATAGCTTTGATGGGCACGAAGACATAAAATATGGTTTGTTTTACCCAGGTGCGTTGCTGAAAACCTTGGCGACGTTGCTTTCGTCAAGCACACGACAGTGTTTGACAACATGCTTGGTAAGTACATTTATGTACGCTTCCTGCACCATGAACATGCAGCGCTTATTATGCATCAGGATGACGACGTCAGTGCCCTGGCTAAAACGCGGAGCGTTTTCAAGTCACCCTAATGACAACATTTACAAATTCCATGTGTCAGAACTTTAGTAAGCAATTACATGAGAAATATTGAAGTGTCAGTCATGGGTGACGGAATGAGTAACAGAAATTCAGCACTTCTGAAGTAAAGTAAAAATAATTTATGGAACCAATTACATGTAAAAAACCAACTGTAACAAGCAAGTAAAATATCGAATTTAATTTGCGCCAATCGTATTTCAACCCGAGAAGCAGAACGTTGCAGTATGTTTATACCAGCAGATGGCAGTATCTCCTTGTCTGGTAGATCGGCGTCTTTTGCAGCGTGCATTTAGATTAATTTGATCTCTTGCGTTGCGCTTATGTAATGCACTGGTTAGCGAGAGTGCGCTCACCCACAGAAACGCCTTCATTATCCCCTTGCCCTCTTGAGTTTTGTCCTCCGAGTCACGTCCTGAATTAATGAGGATTATTTTGGTAGCCGTGGTTATTCCAGCAGCTTGTAAGAGCCGCAGCCCCGCTGTGTGCGGGACTTCCGGGGTTTCGCTAAAGTGCGGTCTGTACAGCTGTTAGGCCTACCTTTCAAAATCTCCGCAGCAATAAATCAAAAAGATTTATGAGTTTTTAATTCTGGCGTCTTTGACCTCCGCGGTGGGTCGTGAACATGAGGCATCTTTGAGGTCCTCGCCATGTCTGACAGCGCCGGGCCGTTCCTCTGGAGTGTCTTCTCGCTTCCACCTTCTCAGGTAAGAATCAGGAGTCGTGGGCTTTGGACCTGGAGCTGGAGGATCTGAAACTGCTGTGCCCCGATGGCACAGAGGCAGCCCCACCGGACCACCTGAGGTGCCACCTGGCCGCCGTCCCCGGCAAAGCCGTCGTGGTGCGACTGGAGGACAAGTGCCGAGTGTACAAGTTCCTGGAGCGCGTTCAGGTCAGTGGCCTGCAGGTGGCGCTGCGGAGCGAGCGAGCACCCGCACCTTTTGCCCGAATGACTGAAAGTGCCCCTTGTCGGTGTTCTAAGTGCCCCTTTTCAATTCAACGTATCAACGATCACATAAAATCCCAACCCCGTCAGCAAAATTTACTAGTTGGCCCCCGGTTCGAGCACCTGCTCCTTGAGGTTTCTGTGGATGGCACTGGTGTGCTGAGTCAGAGTCGAGCCAAAGTTGCCCGGTTTAGACTCAAAGGCGCTGTGACATTGGGATGCTAACAGCCCGGTGACATAATGGTTCCTCTCCCCTATTTTGAAAGTCTTCGCTGTCCTCTTCTCTTTTTTTCCCTGGTGATTTACGCCCCCCCCCCCCCCCCCCAAACAGACAGCATTCGCCAGCTCCCCACAGGGTTTCTCCCTGTTCAGCTCCTCGGCCTACGGCGGGAGGGACCTCATGTTCAGCGACAGCACGCGGCGCCTGCTGCGGGTGCCGGGCGGCTTCAGGTCGTGGCTGGGGCACAGCTACACCACTGTGCTGCAGGCCTTCGAGTGCGAAGGTGAGTCAGCGTGTCACATGACCACTGGGCGGCTGGGTCACAGCCCAGGAGCATGATGGGAGGGGCGGTTCTGTCCAGAAGAAAGCTATGAACATGGACAAAGGACATTTATAGAATAGAATTTAATAGAATATTTGTCATTGTACATGTAGAGCAAAACTGTATGCTTTCCTGTAAATGCTAAATATTATATAAAAACAAATAAAAGATACATCTAAATAATAATCTATACAATATAGAGACAGAGTTGGCTGGTATGGTGATGCAGTGGTTAGCACTGTCGCCGCCCACCTCTAGGACCAGGGTTCGAGTGTCTGCCATGGCTCTGCGCGTGTTTGCATGTTCTCCCCATGTAGTCATGGGGTTTCCTCCAGGTACTCCAGTCCCCCCCCCCCCTCAGTTAATTGCAGTTACCAGATTGCTTGTAGGTGTGAGGGTCGGTGCCCCATCTTGTGTTACTCCCTGCCTTGAACCCATAGCCTCCAGGACAGACTCCAGACCCCCCCTGATCCTGAATAGGACAAGCGGGTACAGAAGATGGATGGATGGATATACAGTTTAAAGCTGAATAGTGAAGCAAAGAGTAGCAGTGCAGATAGATAGACAGATAGATAGATAGATGAGCTATTGCTGATACTGAGATGTTTTCTCCAATGTGTCTGGTTTCCTCCGCAGGTCTGTGTTAATGGGGGGCAGAAGTCACATCGCTAGCCCCCGCCACACGCTGTTCCCCTCCTGTGCTTTATATCTGCGGTAGCCAAGCTTTCCTGTCAGTTCTCACGCCTGATTTCGGACACCCCCCACTCCCCCCGGCACCCTGGTCCTACCCACCCGGCCATTACCGAACACCAGGACTGGATTAAGTGTCCCCCCCCCCCCCCCCCCACTGAGCCGCTTTCTGTAATCTCTGCAATTTGATACATGGAGTCAGTTCAAAAATAAAAAACAAAATCCCTTTGCCAAGAAGCAGACACACTGAGGCCTGTGTCAGGGCGTGTGGACGGTGCGGATCCGCTGGTTTGCATTACAGAGCAGCGTTTCCTGAAGGGTGTTTGCATTTTGGTGAAGACGAAGTTCTGTACGTGTCCACAACACTGAGTGTACAAAGAAAAAGGCGTATAATTTGAACAACGAGTCCCTGGTGAGAGCGATGATCTCACGTTCATGCGGGCGGACCCCACTAAAGAATCCTCTTTTAGGATTTCCTCAGATTCCTTTTATTTCTTAACTTAAGCGGCTGAATATTTTGAGCAGCTGAATAAAATTTTATGTTCTCTTAATAAAATAAAACTGGTGCTTTGAGGGTGTTCAGGATTTTTTACATTTTTAAATAAAAATGAAATGTAAATATGCTTATCTTGAATGTGCAGTACAAGCATAACATATGCAGTAAAGTGTTCAAATGAAAATGAATCTATTTCCGACTGTGTTTATTTATCTACGAGCACCACCACATTGCACACAATTTTGACCTTCAGGGCCACCGTACACAGCCATTCCAAGACTGCAAAATTTAAGGCCTGTCATGTGGTCAAACGCGAAATTGCATACAAATGCAAAAATGAACTGCAATGTAAAATAACATACGAGGTTTTCCGCAAAGGGGAAGGTGCAAACTATAGGAAAAGGAACCACCACCCAAAGCCAGCAAATGGACTTAAGATAATGGATCTGACCCTAATTACCAGTATAATTACGTTCACTATCCCCAATTAAGGATGATGGATTCCTGGTTTGACAAACCCGGATCTGACTCATTTCCTTAAGCGGTGCTTCATCCAGTGGATTCCGACGGTCAGGGTTGTTGGCTGAACATGGACCATGTTTGTGAATGGTTGTAATGGTTACTGGTCTATTTGTTTTCTGTTGCTCCGGGGGGTGGGATCAGATGTTAAAAAGATTTCTGGGTGTGAAGGTCTGCAGAGGGGGCTGGTATCCGGTGCGGGCAGCTGGCACGCACCCCAGGACAATCCCCATCCGAAGGCCTTGCT
Organism: Brienomyrus brachyistius; assembly: GCF_023856365.1. Lineage (NCBI taxonomy): Eukaryota > Metazoa > Chordata > Actinopteri > Osteoglossiformes > Mormyridae > Brienomyrus > Brienomyrus brachyistius. The sequence goes on along the minus strand of NW_026042422.1, from coordinate 119,335 downwards.
CATGTCACAGGCTGCTGCCTCAGTTGCACTGTTCCTACTCCTCGCCATGTGCAGTGTTGGCCTCCTCTTACTCATAGGGAGACTGATTGAAGGGGGGCAGGGGCCCGGCTGCGCCTTCCAGAAACCCCCCCACAGAGACCACACATGGCATGACTCCAGAAACGGCACAGGTAAGCGATCCCTATCCCAGAGGTCCAATCTTGCACAGGTTCAAAGCCCGACCCTCCAGGATCTCAGTGTCAGTCTCTGAATCCCTGATCCCGTCAATAAACTTCCTTCTTTTGCTTTGTTGAATGAACGGCAGTGTCAGAGTGCAGGTGTGCTGCACAGACCCGCAGGCCCCGCCCACCCCTTTTCACCTGAGAAGTAAAGGACAGTAATCCACTGTCGGGATAGAAACTCAGATTCACAGCCTGTACACAACCTTCCTCCTGCCGTTATTTCATCTGAAACACACAAGCCTTTGACAGCCGCGGTGTTTAATCTGTGTCTCTGATAACGATGTTTAACTTCTGCACCATCGTTGCGATGTGAAGACAGCCTTCCTCCGAGCTGTTTGCAAATTACAAAGGGGCACCCGACAGATGAGCAGGGAAAACACCGGCAAGCTGCGCAAGGCGACTGGCTTCCGCATTTCTGGATGTGCTGAAGGTGCACGTCCGAGCAGGCAGCTGATTTAACTGAAATACGTTCTGTTTGCTTTTTTGTCCTCCACATCACAGCTGCACCGAGGATCTCTCAACATTTGAAGCTCTTAAAATTAGCGACGTCAGCAGAGAGCGTTCTGCGATCTTTAAAACGCGACGGGGGAGAAGCACGGCAGTGCAGCTTTCTTGTCTGACAGGCTGTTGGAGTTTTCATTGGGTCACGTAAAGGTCGCTGTTCGGCAGTGAACTTTGACACGCGCTGAGGGGGCTGTGGCCAAGGGGTGCATATAGGGGTGGAGCCACAGAGCTAAAAGCTGATTGGTCCCCCGTGTGCCCCTTCCCCTGTCACTCACCGATTCAAAACATATGATTGGCTAATGATAAGGTTGGTCCCATGTAATTATGGTCCATTTCATGTCCCCTCACCTAGAATCGGCCCCATACCAACTGTCAAGAGTAGAACCCAGAATCCCACCACTGGGAATAGAACCCAGAATCCCACCACTGGGAATAGAACCCAGAATCCCACCACTGGGAGTCTCCCGGCTCTTCAGCTGTCAGGCAAAAACTCACAGACAGCAGCGGCCTTCGTCACGGCGAACGGAGCCGGCGGGTGGCCACCGCAGCAGACGGCATGCCGGAGGCAGACACGAGGATCGATGGCTGTTTAATGAGGGGGGGGGGAGGCTTCCCCGCCCAGTGCCTGGCATCCTGCTGGACTTGGCGCCAATGAGCAGCCTTTGTGATCTTGCTTTCCAGGCCTCAGACAGCGCAGAGACAGCAGGATGCAGGCGGTCAGACACCGAGCAGATGCCCCCCTCCCCCCCCCCACCCCAGCTTTACAGCCCCCTTCGGCGCCACCTCCCTCAGTCCCGATGAAAATGTGAGTAATCGTTTAAAAAAAAAAAATAAAAAAAAAACCTCATGTTGACAGTGACAGAGGGGCTGAGGACCAGGAGGTGACAAGGAATTTTTCAGTCGCCCGGGTGTCATTACTCATTTTCTACTCATCCACGTATGAACTTTCAAATCCAGCTTAGTAAGCCGTTCTTCTGGGCCCCGGCCGCTGGGGCCCGGCGGTCCGATTTGCTGCCGGGCCGGCTCTTCAGCCACTGCTAAAAGGCCCCCCCTGGTGAAACAGGTGATCAATGCCAACCCTCACGCTGCCCTGGGGCTCTCAGTCGCTCAGTCCGAACGTCGGGGAGCAGGACTGGGACCTCTGCGCTGTTAAACCCTAATTTATCTCTCCCTACTCGCTGTTGCAGATCACACCTCAAGAGAATGATGGAGAGCACACAGATAGGGGAAGTGGGCGCCCTTAATTGGGCCCGACATGCTCTTTGTTGTATTTGCCCCTCGTCCTCCTTATAAGCCGTTCGGCGCTCTTGCTGTTCGCTGCATGCCCGGGGCCTTCGTGCCGATTTTACGCCCTGCAGTACACTTATCCATTTTCTTTTCCCCGCTTAGCTGCTTAGCTTAGCTCACTACTTAATATGTGAGTTTCCTCCCGTTAGCCAAGCTGCCCACATGGGAGCAGGGGAGGCACTTACCATTACTCAGACCACACATTCGTGTGGCGCCCAGTTTCGGCCACAAACAGTCACTACACTTGGATGGAGGGAAGGGAGGGTAGGGGTCAGGTCATATGAGCCCCAGAACCAGCAAACCGACCCTTGTGCAGGAGCACCTGGCTGTCAGCCCTGTTACTGCAACACAGATGGAAATCTGGAGCTCATCTGCTAGAATCCACCTCTGAAAGCGACCTGATGCCACCTACAGTGGGAGAGATGGGACGCGAGTGTCGGCACGTAGCTGAGGTCCGACCCGACGGTGTCACTGGTCCTAACCAGAACCGCAGATATGTGAGAGCATATGTGGGGGCCTGTTTAATCCAAACTTTGCAAGGTTTGGCGCACACAGAAAATTCCCATGATTCCCACGCACCCATCCTCCCGCGCATGTGATCTGGCCAATCAAAGCTCTTCCCAGCTTACACTTTGAAGCGGATTATGGCTGCCAGCGGACTGAAACGGAGGCAGGGAGGAAGATACGACCGAGAGAAACAAACCCACAGGCGCAGGAAATGCAGCAGGTGGCGTACAAAGGAGAAAATCACCCGCAGGGAGCAGAACGGATGAGAATATAAGCAAAAAAAAACACACACACACACACACACAGCATCCCTGGGAAATGATGACAGGGCCTACACACCACTCAGCCACGACTCCGCGGAGATCTCGCCCATGCAAATGTTTGCGAGAGCTGAAAGGGCATGTGAGGTATCTGTGGAGCAGTGTTTCCCAATCCGGTCCTTGAGGAGCCACAGCAGTTCACGTTTTTGCTCCTTCCCAGCTCCCTACCGGAAGGGAGCAAAAATGTGGACCGTCTGGCAGGGAGCTGGGAGGGAGCAAAAACGTGGACTGACTATGGGTGCCCGAGGATCGGATTGGGAAACAGCTGGAGACTCATGGCGGGGGGGGGGGGGGGGGGGGGGGGGAAATCTTCGGTGGCTTCCTGGCCGCCGCTGTGTGGATGTCGGCTGCGGATACAGAAGGGACGATGCGGAACACGGACAGAGGTGCACGCAAGGTGCACGTTCCCAGTCTCCTGTGAGCCAAAACCATCCTCAGGTGCAGCTGCGTCCGGAACGAGAAACTGAAGTTATAGGTGTCACAGGTGGGTGATGTCACAGGTGGGTGATGTCGCAGGTGGGTGATGTCGCAGGTGGGTGATGTCGCAGGTGGGTGATGTCGCAGGTGGGTTGCTCCACCTCCAGTGTGAGCCAGCGGGTGTGAGACACTCTGTTTAGCTTTATACCCATGTAAGCTCGCCGTTACTAAAATAATCAGACAGGCCCTCGCATTAAGTGTTAATCGGTACTTTCGATTCACTGCTTCTGCATTTACATGCACCTTTTGCAGTCATTTATCATGAGCCCTGCCGCGTGTATACTTTCGCATTCAATTACTTCAGACGCAGCTCTGATATCGGGAACAGATTTTTCCCAGCGGCAGAGTGGACTCACAAGACGGTGGCACTTCCTTTGTTTGTGGAATCAGGAATGCGCCATTGCATGTCCGGCAGTGGGCCTCCTCTTTCCTCGCCTCCTCCAAGTCGCTTTGCAGCGGGATGAAGAGGATGCCAGCAGAGATGCATGCACGGCTGCCTCGGGAAGCGAGATCTCAGGTCCTGATTAATCTGCACTCATGTTGTCTCCTCCCTTCACGAACCACATCAAAGTACCTGCTGCCGCCCGGGATTCGCTGCAGTTACACCTCAGTACCTGTTTGGATCAAATAGCTTGCACTGGCACTGCCATCCTCTCTAATATATTACCTGGCATCTGACCTGATGGTTTTCAGTACAGACTGACCCCGGCTTACAACCTGTGTTACCTACGACGACTCGCATATACAGCCGAAGGTTTTAAGAAAATAAAAATTAAGTAAATGTATGTAAATACATTCTGGACGGCTGTGCACCTGGCTCCCTAGGCTACCTAGGGCACGCTAGCTGTCAAAAATATTGCAAGGCAGCGCAACCATCCCAGCCTCACACGCATCTCCCAGTCTCATTATCCAACATATGTCCATTTCCATGTATGACCTGCCTGAAAGAACGAAACAGTCATACGTTATATTTAACTTTGTGCCTACCACTAGATGGCGACAAACCTCTGCATCTTCTCGCATCGATTACTGGTGAGAGAACCAGACCTCGGGAAAAGGTTCTAATGGCACTGTGCCTGCGAATCCCTTTAACCCCATCGCAGCAGGTCACTCTTGGCCGTTAGTGGCAGGATGCCGGCATGCCCTGGCATCAGCTATGGGGGTGGACCAAAGGGCACTGAAAGAGGATCGAGCCGTCTGTCACTGGCCAAAGTCGTCAACGTCTGTTGGTTTGTGGGAAGACCAAAACCCAAGTAGCTGGGAAAGGGGCACCTTTCTGAGATGTAAACATCAGACGAAGGGAGTGTTTGTGGGTAGGAAGGCATGCGAGGGTTCAGCTACATGGAATGATAAAGCTGATAATAGCATCAGTGGTGCAACATAGGGTGGTTGCAGTTTGGAATCCATTATGGTCTCATAATAAGTTGGGAAGCACTTGACAAACCCCACATCTCCTTTGTAAGCCCCCCCCCCCCTTTAGCTGAGAGGCCCCCCACCTTCTTCACAAAGCTAGGTGGGGTGAGATGACAGCAGTTAACAACGGCTCTACTTCCCACCCCATTTGGTAAGAAGTGGTTTTGTGAAGCTTGCCTGGCGGGGGGTCATGGGAGGTGTCAGGCTGGCGGGGGGGGGGGGGGGGGTCACAGACAGACATCGGAGACAAGCACACGACAGAGACACACAAATACAAACAGCCATACTGCACCTATACATCCACGCACAGCAGGGAACCACAGTCCTGTTCAGTCTCTACTAGTAATGAACACAAAAGCATCACACTGCAGGGAGATGATTTTGCATTTAATCGACCCATGCTTGGGTTGTGGAAGGCGGGAGGGCGGTTTATTAGGGTAACCAGAGAACATGCTCAGGCGTAGACACGGAAAGGCATCTGCATAATCGATATGCCATGCGCTCGACCCAAAAGGCTGAATCAATAGCGTATTCATTCCAGAATCCTGGCTTGGTGCTGGAACACGATTATTACACGTCGGAGATCAAACGCAGCACGGGGTGCACGTTAATAAGAGGCAGGAGACCCACGGTTCTGCAAGCGTGGAAAAAGACCCACGAAGAGTTATGACTATAATTGAACTCTCTCCCCCTGAGATGGACTTTCTGATTTGGCTCTTTGTGTGAAAATCTGCTCGCTAGACAAATTCCGAACTGAGGGAGCGCTGCGAGTACGACGGTGATTCAGTCGTTACTCATTTTCGGTGTGGGTTGCCAAGCGCGTGCCCTATCCTGGGAAGTGTTATGGGTAGACAGCGTTTCCGAGTACAGTTGGGTTAGGAAATATGCAGAAGCTCTCACACCTTTTGGTCCTTCACACCTGAGCCGCACTTGTGCTTTCACTGGCCATGCTGAATTGCAAGTCAACCCTCTTCCCTCATCCACCATTGTCAACACCTCTACTAAAATTCCAACACCCTGTATTATTCCCACGACATGAAGCAATTTATTTCAGGATATTACCTCATGAAGTGGTCCGCGGGGGGGGGCAGGCTGGGACGAGAGCGTCGGCTGTCGCCCCGTTGCCAGGGAACGGGTTTTAAAAGTGAACATGAATGTTTGTTTGGGGAGGAAAAGCAAGTACTCAAAAGTCTTACTGTAAACGAGCCTTTGCAAAAGCAGACAAGAATAAACCCTAAAACGTGAAATATTGACCCAGCAGACGTGCAGTCTGGGAAAAGAAAAGAAAAAGTAGGCAACGAGTAATTTCTTTTCCTGCCTTTTTATCAAAAATGACCTGACGGGATGGAGTAGAGCCAGTTTCACGTTCCTACTCTATCTTACATGCCTATTAACAAGCGATTCTTTTAGTTGCAGCTGAAAGGGATGGCAATGCTGTGGACTTGTAAGGCCAGCACACTTTACAAGCTCTGAGGTTTCTCACACTTAGCTGTGTTAGCAAATCACTGCAGAAGGGACTTTTATTTTTAATGGCAAATCAATTACTCATTTGTGGGCCCATCTGATTAATTACCCAACGCTTAGTGTTTTTAATGACTTTGTGGACTAACAGAAATACTTAATCACGGACCTCAGTTCAGTACGGGGTAAACGCTGACTTACATCTTTTCGTGGCTATCAGGAGAGAAACGCGTCTAGGAGGAATCTATCACGGCCGAGAGGCATGTACCTGGGTCTGTGTGTGAAGATTCAGGTCTGGGGTGGGTGAAAGGGGGAGGGAGGGGGTAGATGTTGGAGTTTTTGTTGGCCACTGGTGTGAACCATGCGATCTCCGATGACCAGCTCAGCCAAGGGGCAAGTCTTCTGGTGCAGGTCATGCAGATCCCTCCAGGGGCCACCAACCCTCCAAATCTGTCACGCCAGGTTCCGTCCCACCAGAATCCCCCCCCCACCCTTTGGTTGGGGCCTTTATCCTCTTCCGAGGTGAGTGACGGATGCATGAAGAAGCAGCCTGCGAGATTGTCAGCACCTCGGATTGGCTCGTTAAGACATGCCAATTAAGGGGACAGCCGTGTCGGCTCACGCGATTACGAGCGTGGCGGTTTTGTCGGGTAACGAGAACGGCCGTCCCGGCGAAGGAGCCAGACACAGAGCCTAATAGAAGTATTCACTGGAGGCGAGGTAAAATCACTGTGACTAATCCTTTTCTTTTCATTAAGCTCCAATAGGAGGTCGTATCAGGATTATAGTGAATTATTGATATCAAGTTCTGCTCCCCCCAACACCAGATGTCTCTTTCACCCACCCACCCAGCCCCACTGGACGCTCATTTTGTGTCTCATTTCTGCCACATGATGAGGCGGGGGTGTGGGTGGGAGTTACTTCGATGCACAGTCAAAGCTAATGAGGCGATCCGGCCTACTGAATCTGGTAGCGATGAGATCTGGGTGCAGGGGACCCCCTCCTCCCCCCCAGGCACTACTGCAAAGTTTGGGGTCGTCCACAAGGTTGGCGGATGTGACTACCTTTTGTCTGTTTTTTTTTTTTACAGCTGACAAACAGACTCAGGGTCCCGGGGAGAGTCTGTACACGAGACACGAGTCAAACAGTTGTCTGCGGAAACAGAGACACGCTGAAGGCACTGGACGTGAATTATTAATAAGAGCGATGGAATCGCACTCAGCTGTGTGTGCACCGAAAGACGGGGGGCCTCTTACACACCCAAAAACACAGACGCCACCTTGTGCCCTTACGGTCACATAAAAGATAAAGAAATATATAATGATTTTCATTTCATTAGTTAACGCAGAACATACACAGAAACAGACAAACGCAACATGAGGGCCTTTTCTAATGCCCGTTCTTATCCGAAACCAGAGGAAATAAACCTGTCAGTTCAGGAGGGAAGACGAATCTCAGAGCAGGTGTGATAATCTGCTGTCCTTGTGAATTCTGCTTGCTAATTACGCCAAATGTTATATACCTCCATCGGGAACATGTGCAGCCCTCAATCGGGTACATGCATTCTCTCCAAGGTTTGTCGGATGCATCTGCAGAGGAGAATGACCCAAACTGCAGCCTCCCGCTCAATCTGATTTGCAGCGTCAGATGAGGAGAGTTTACAAAACATAGGCAGCCCCCAGGTCACGAACAAGATCTGTTCCCTAAGTCTGTCGAATTTGTAGTCAGAAAAATAATAAAGTACATAATAAAAATGCAGCAATAGTAGAAGTAACTGCAGTCTGTACTGTAGTGCGAGTCGCTGAGCTCCTGAAGACGGAATCTTCTCACGAGCGTCACAAAGTCGTGGGTGTCTTCGCTATTACGAACTACCGCATTTAAGCCAAATTTTTTATACGACAGGCTTTATGGCAGGCTGTTCGTAAGTACAAGTCGTCCGTAAGTCAGATGTTTTAACCCGGGGACTGCCCGAAAGTCGAGTGAACGCTAAATGACCGGAAACAGCCAACAGCGCGCGAAGCGTCGCTCTGGAAACGGCGCGATTGTAACACCGCTTTGTCCTGGCCTGCCCACTCAGCTCTCCAGGCGGACGGACAGGGCGCCAAGATCTGCACTTGCAAATTTAAAAAGTGAGTCAGTTTGAATGGTATTCTCTCATGGGCAAAACTTGGAGTCAGTGCCTATTTGGGTCAGTGCTAGTCTATATCAAGTCTTGACCATTTTTAGCTGCAGCAATAACCCCAGTTCACTGGGGAAAAGGAAGAGAAGACTGGCTGTTAGTGTCGGCAAAGGGACTGTTAATAACGGTAAATGTCACACAATGACATTAATAGAAGCCATTCCCTGAGGACAGACAATGGTAAAGTCCATTATGCATCCAGCAGCGAACTTTCGATTAGTGACCACATTCTTTCAGAATCAAACAATCATGGTTCTCAATGGTGACAACGCAGTGCCTTAATATGAATTCAGAATAAAAATTGATTTTGGAATTCTTTGTTCTCTGTTTGTAGACGTATTTCTGCAAAATAAAATCAATATATAGATATAGGCTGAACTCAGAGAGATTGATTTATCAGATGAAGCGTCTGACCCACCTGGGTGGATCAGGCGAGATTGAGTGGGGAGGAGGGGGTTTCTAAGGCTCTTCCAGCCTTTTAAATTTTTTATGACCCATTTTTCATTTGTTGCGCTCCCTGCTGCTCGTTTGTTAATTGGCCGTACCGAGCGCACGGATGGGCGTAAAGGTGTCAGTTTGAGGTCTGATGCTCTCGAGACGCAAGGTTCTCCTTACCGTCTCCCTCCTTGCCGTTTCATAGTCCCCGCGAGATGTCAGAAACCTCAAACACGGCGAGGAGAGGGGGCGAAGGCCGACGGAAAAGGCACACGTCATGTTTTACGTCCGTGTGCTGGAAGCTCGGTGGCGTCTCTCGGAAATTCGTTAATAAATGGGTGGCGGGTGGGCGAGACCTTTCTGAAATTCGCAGGGTACAAGAAATGGGGATATACATCTGAAGTGTGATTACGTCATCGTTTGGGTCAGATGAGTGATTATTTTTTTGGCCTGGTTGGAGATTGAGGCGTCATTCTTTGGGTGTTTCTGTGATGGATAAACATTTGACCGTGGGAGCATTGGCGGTTGGCCTGGAGGTTTGACAGGATCGTTGCCATTTTAGAATGTACATAATTATCTCGTTAGTCTATTTGGGAGCTCTGATCCATCACCATCTCCTTTGTGTTTTTCTAAGCATGTGATACCTTGCATGCTATGACTCCTGCTACCCACATAGTTGAGTCATCTGTTAGAATGTCCTTATATCGCTATTAGTTTTTCTCCATGGCAGTTTATGTTGTCAACACCATGAGGGAAAGATGGACAAACACATGAACATATATACAACGCATGTAGCTTCCAGTGTGCCCTGGACATTGGCATGATCCCCAAAATGACATCATCTTTGTGTAACCATTTTCCTACAGTGAAAGGAACCTCACTATGCTCACTAGTCCCCTTTGCACCGTCTGCTTCTTCCACATGCTCTGTGTGTCGGCACATTTCCTTGGATGGAGGCAGCAGAGCATCGGTGGCTGTAGCGTGGACACAGAAGCCGATGAGGGTAGGATTGTATGGGAGAGACTCACCAGGTGATACTGGGAGTGACCGCAGAGGCTTAATGCATGGTGTAAATGAGAGTCCTTTATATGACAACGAAGGACAGAGGAACATATGGCAGGGAATTGCCAAGAGCCCTCAACACGTAATGTGAACATGGACACCGAGAAGATGGGGAGTAGCACTACCGAGATTTTACTCTACCGGGAAGGTGTACCTCTGCCCCCCAAGTCCACCTGCATATTACCTGGATATCAGAACCAGTCTGAACCTGAACCTGTTCCTCAAGTTTTCCAGGTGACTTTGAGAAACAAAGGAGAATGTTTCCCGAAAACGGTGCTTTGCTCGGCTTACGTTTCTGGGCAGGTCTCGTACGTCCCACTAGGCCTGCTGAAAGCTCAGTACCACTTTCTCCCTACAGGGACCACTGGCTGAGAACATTATGAGGATTTTGCCTTGGTCTCACGCACAGCAGCACTTAAAACCCCCCTAGCTTAAGCATTTCGACGTCACGTTCTTCTGGCAATCCTCGTTAAAATTGCACGCTGGGTGGCTAATGCTAATGGCAAGCTCTGCAAGCTTCTCAGAGCCCAAACGTTGCTCCTTCTTGGCCTTCAACACAGGCCTCATGCAGGCCTGGTCCTGGAGAGTCCGTATCCATATGCTTTATTTTTTATTATTCTTATTATTAGAAGAGTACAGTTTTATGGAAAGAGCATGATATTTTAACGAAGGTATTTTATTTCATTCACATTAAGTGTCATGCTATTACTGCCTGTAATGTCCCTCCCAGGGCTGCAATAAGGTTTCAAGGTTGTGTACTTAACCAGCCCAGTACCTGCTGCCCTACATTACCTTCTTTTATTTGGGGTGGGGCAGTGGCATGAGACAAAGAGAAAAAGACACGCATCCCGGTGGGTGCTGCAGAAGGGAGGGTGCTTTAACCAAGCTGATGACAGACTTGCTCAGCCAAGCAAAGAAACTTTCCAAGAAGTCCTTGGCCCAGAACCGGAAGACTGTTTTCCAGGCAAGAATTCTGCAGAGTGTTCCCGGCTTCATTGCCGTTATTTGTGATCCGAGTCCCCAACCCCAATAAAGCTTCCCCCTGTTTATTACAGGTGACCTAGAGGGGCTCCAGGTAGTCAGGAGAGAGAGGAACTCCAGGCAGATGTGATTTACAGATCTGTCTACCCAAGGCCAGGCCTTTGATCTCATACCGTTCTGCTTCCCTATACCAAGTTAACCCCTCGGTCACTGACCAAGCCTAAATGACTCATCCTTTTTGTAAAAGCGGTCACGTCTGTGCCAATCTGGTCTTCTGTTCCATTACAGGAAGTCCAAATCAGTGTTTCTGAACCCAGTCCTCAGGGACCCCCAGGCAGTCTTCAGTTTTCCAGGTTGAGTGAGTTATGTCAGTGAAATAACTGCATAGTGCATTTAGTCAAGATGGTTATCTAACCCCAACACATACTACATACTCATTACCTTAACCCATGGGCGTACATTACTGGGGGTTGTAACACCCCCCACAATCAAAACCAGCCAATACAACCCCCTGGACCCTGTTAAATGGGTGGAGACCTCAACCCCCCCCCCCCCAACGTAATAAATACCATCAGAGAAACACAATGGAATGGAGCCATAAGCACCAAACACATATCTTTGCATTTTCCCAGGTTAATTTTCAGTGTAGTTTCCCGCGAGTGATATAACTGAAGTGAGTGGGTCGACTGGCACTTGCTGTACCCATTCATTTACATTGATAAAAGCAGCCATTTCTTCCAGTCGTGTATAACCATATGTAAAAGACGGCAACATTAAAATCACTTACTGAATGCTATTCCACATTAGCGATGTAATTTACCACCGCGCAGCATCTCAAAGAAAGGCAAATTATGATTAATGCTCTTAGATGCGATGCCACATTAAACGAAACGACAACATTAAGAAATACAGGACAAAAATGTCTTATCAAATTAAAGTTATAATGGTGAGGCGAGATTGCAGAGAAACCTTAATTGCACATTAAGAGGAAAACAACGTTAATGATACCATTATCAGTGATTTTAGTTAGGTGTTTTGTAAAAGTATGCCATTTTGTTTAGCATTTTTAATGTTACACAAATTGGAATGAATTGATTTAGGAGACTGATGTCATCCGACATTTCGGATGTCTCTCGTTGGTCTATTAAAATTATAGTCAATCGGTTTTCTGGCGACGCCGTCTTTTTTGAGACGTTACTTACCAGCACTGGGAAGACGGGAGATGCATTTATAAGCTTGTGTCCACCTACGTTCAGCCCTAAAACTTGGAAATTTGACTCTCGGTAGTTTGCTTAATGCGGTTTATGTCGTTTCGTTCCTCGATGCATGGAGAGAAATCGTTTCGGTCCCACAACATTACACTTTTCTTCTAACTTCCGAACCTATTAGATCAGGTGGGTAAATAAATGATCAACAGCCACTTGGGTCATTTCCCTCTGCGGGCACAAATTCGGATTTAGTTCACAGAGGCAGTATAAACCCAGGAGTAATTATCTTAGTGAGGCGCCAGCTTAAAAAAAGAAGCTGGAATTGAAAAATGGGTATGAGCAAACATCGAATGAGCAAATGGAGAAGTAAAAGCAACACGAAGGTCACCTTAAGAACCAGAGCAAAGCTTAGTTCAGCTTTGTCAGTAATTATCAGGCTCCGGGAGAATATTGCCTGGTTTTTGTGTGAAAAGCATGAGAATAAAGGACGTTTGATTCTTAGTAATGCGCTGAACTCTGGACGCCAGTGCTAATGAAACTAAGGGGGTAAACCGTTCTGATACTTCTGGTGGTGATTCTCCGCGGGTCTGTTTTCTTGCGTCTAGCAGTTGGCGATATTTCTAGGGTTGCCAAATTTGGTCAGCTGGCTGGTATGAGATTTTCAATTCTAGGCAAGTCTACACACAGTTTTATTACTTTGTAAATAGTCTGTAGGGTTTGCAGACTATCCCAACGCTTTTGATTTAGCTAATTTTGGGTTTGTAATGGAACAATACAGAATAATGCGTGAGAGTCTGAAAGCGTGAATGTCACGCCATGAGAGTTGGCTACCCTGTTTTTCCAGGGCACGGCGGCCCTCGGCACGGCGGGCAGCTGAGTCTCAGCCTATGCGAAACAACGAGAGTGTGAAGTCAATGACGTTATCGATAACGGAGTTGTGTTTAATTAACGGGAGCAGCGACTTTGGATTCCTCGGGGCTTCAGCTGCACGTTGAAGGGGGGAGGCAGTGGGAAGGTGGGGGGAGGCAGTGGGAAGGTGGGGGGAGGAATAGGGAGACGTTGTGAGATACTCTTGAAGCCACTTGCTGTGTCGAAGGTCTTGGGGTGACACCTCCATGCAGCCAAAAGGAGCCGGAGTAGGACCTGAACATTTAGCACGGAAGTTTGTTCATGTTCTTGAAGCTACTGATCTGACTTTTTCGTGTTTCCTTGGCTGGAGTTCAGCTCGCGGGGGGGCAGACTGAAGGGCCGGCACTTGACCTCCTGGCACCATCGCGAACTGCACTTTCGCGGCTCTCGGAAGCCCGCACTGTAAGAGCTAAATTATCCGAGTACCTGGGAGATGGAGTTGACTCAAGGTAGACATCCTCCCCACCTCTCTTCTTCCATACCACCCCCCCCCCTCCACACTGCAGCCCTCACCTGTCTGCCGGCATGAGCTTGAGCAGCACAAACCTTCGCATCCTCATTACGGCTGACAGCCGCCGCCCCTGTTGGCTGTAATGAGTGTGCTTGGTGCGTGACAGGGCCGTGGGCCAGTGTGAGTCCTGTCTGTCTCCTTCTGCCACTGTGGGATTTAGCCCACGTCAGCCCTGAGTCCCCCCCCCCCCCCCCCACCCCACCAACGCCTAACGCTCTCAGCTAAGGAACTTGCTATTTTTGGGAGATCTTAAACAGGCTCCAGCACTCCTGCCCCACTGACCCCAAGGCCCATGTGATCGTTGACGAGAAGCAGGATACCCTAATTGACATCTCCGGATACCTGTGTCTTCTGCTACCCCGAGTTGCCTGACAAACACGAGGACTAATTGGAGACATCATTAGATGCCTCAGATTCCCAAGCTACAACTGTAAATGATTAAAGTCTCCAGCCTGCTGGGAAGTTGTCCACCTGGGATTCCGCACTCTGCTAGGCGGAATAGCGCGTGCTTGCAAACCTCTTGCCTTATTTTTCTAGACAGGTATGTCTTGAAACACCTTAAGCCACTTGGCTGCTGTTAGTGTGAGCATGACTCCTGGTTAATTCATTCATTTATTGGTGAAATATATAGCTGCAGCAACTAATTAATGGAACTTCCAGGGTATTTGTAGAGATTATCAATTGTGTGAGGTATCCCGAGTTTGCCTTTGGCCAAGGACTTTCTGGTCTGAAATTATCAGAGGTCCTGGTCGAATATAATGTGTTCTGATTCCAAAGAGTGTGAACCTAATGTCCTCCGAAGAGAACCTATTACAGATCTCGATGTTTACGGGTAGTAGATTAAGAATAGAATCTCCCAGGCTCCAGTTGTATAAATGAGAGTTTAAAAATTGCAAGTTGCCGTGGGTAAATGACAAAGCTGTGTACGTTCTCCTCGCTTGGAAAGCCCGGTAAGGTCTGGAGGGGGAAAGTCCAGATACACGATGATGTCTCGCCGAGGAAACGGACATATGTTTTTCACAGAAGTCATTGACCCGTTCGCCAAGACGTGAGCAATAATGGTCTGATCTGGATGGAAGCGCTTTAAGGTGAAGCTCAAACTGAGATGTATGGACCAGGAGCACTTTGCCGTGTGGGAAAATCTATTATCTGCTTTTCAAAATCTTAATTACCTCTCTAAGCAGGTTTGACTAAATGATGTAATTAATTTTAAAATGTGAAACATGGAAAATTAATAGCGCCGGTATAAAGTGCGGAGCAGCTTGAAAGGTATTATTTAGCAAGAGTCATTTGACCTCGTCTTGGCAGCAGTTTTTGTAAGAAAATATGAAATCATTAATTTTTGGTCTGGTAAAAAAAACACACCTTCTTTAGGAGCAAGTTTATTGCTGCAGAGGGCAGATAAAGTTTGTGTTTTTGTACGGATTCCGGAGCCTCATCTCTTGTAGCTTAACGTAAGATTTCGATTCCTTCGCCCCTGTTGTCTGCTGGTTTCTCCATAATCATTTTCAGAACAGCTTCGGATGAATGCCTTTTGCA
Source organism: Brienomyrus brachyistius (assembly GCF_023856365.1). Taxonomy (NCBI): domain Eukaryota; kingdom Metazoa; phylum Chordata; class Actinopteri; order Osteoglossiformes; family Mormyridae; genus Brienomyrus; species Brienomyrus brachyistius. The sequence continues at coordinate 104,321 of NW_026042422.1, read as the reverse complement.
CCTGGTGAATTATTTCATGTCTTTGCTTGACCTTGACTGTTGCGTGACCAGTCTAGGGGAACGTGATTCAATGAAGATCCATGGTAATGGCCGAGGGGCCCCTAATGTGGCCCCACACATGAAGCGATGGCTTTCTAATGCAATTCTTTCCCACGTCGTGTTTTGCGACTTTCTCGCCCCCCTTGCGACAACACAGTAGTTTGATTGCTGTAATTTGTTTATGCTTCTCTCCACCTTTTTTTGATAAACTCATCCCCAATCCGCTCTCCCGCCTCTCTGTCTGCGGTCCCGTCTGCAGGGAGCTTTGCTGCGGTAAACGGCACCGTTGCGGAAATGCGACGGCGACAGAAATGCGTGTCAGGTGGAGAGAGAGGGTCGCGTGTCAGAAACAAACTGACAGGGAGGACGACTCAAAAAATGATCTTTTCACTGAGCCAAGTTTATGACTAGCATTGATTGACAGGTCTTTTTTTTTTGCATTAGGTCACATGACTACTGTATACTCACCCAACCCAATTAATAAAATTACTATACTTACTCAATTTGCTAGATAAAAAAGGCAGCTGTAGAAAGCTTTCTGGCAGCCTTTCAGGACGACGCCAGTGGGTCAAACCAAGTGCTTTCAGACAATTTACGATCGACAGTTCCCAGGGGAACATTTGTAACATTTAAGGTTCAGCTCCCATTTGGATTGGACAAAAATGCTCTGTGTAGTTAATTCTACACCAGTGCAGTTCCGAATCCCCTGATATGCTGCTTAACGCAATGCTGGGGGAAATGAAGTGTCCCTAGCAATATTGTGCTGTTAGTGTCTTTGTTTGTTACAAACACCATCATGCAGGTGAAGAACCTTGACATTATTGGTCAGGTCAGGGTGAACCATGTGACACGGGGGCAGGAGGAAAGAACGGAAATAGAGGTGGGTTTGTGCTGATGTAGAGAGGAAGTCTCTTCCTGTAAATACACGGAGCTTCTCAGTGCAACATGCTGTACTGTATGTTTTCTTGTTTTCCGGGTATTGATGTGTCTGGCTCTGTGGGTTCGGTCCCCCGTGAACAGAAGGTCGCCAGTTCAAATCCTGTAGCCGGCAAAATAATATCACCACTGGGCGCTGGAGCACGAACCCTAACCCCATTCGCTCCAGGGACTGACTGACCCTGATTTCTCAGCTGTTTTTGGATGAGACAGTCTGGCAAACAAATGTAGTAACGATAAACCACATCGGCATCGTTCAGCTCCGTATAACTTGCCTATATTGGTTCATTTTGCCTCTGTTTTTGGCTGTTCGTCAGGCAAACTGGATTTCAGGCAACTCCAAAGCGTGATGGAAGCGGGAACAAAACTGATAAAGAAGGAAAGAGAAAGGCAAGGTGACACAGGAGGAGGTTTCTCTCCGCCCGCCATGGGGAGGTGGGGCGTCATCACGGCCCTATTTGGACTGTCAGACAAAAGGGACCATTTCTAACTCCAGTGCCCTTCATTCCTGGTTTATAGAGTTCGCCCCCCCACCCCACCCCCCCCCACCCAGACATGCAGAATTATGGGGGGAGTGTGCTGGCAGCCGATCCAATGATACAGATTGTGGTGTGCTGCCCCTCAGCCCCTATCTGCATCAGATTGGGCTCCGGAGTCCCCGGACAAGCAGCGAGAAGGCTTATCAGCGCCCGAACACACTGCCTGGCCACCCCACCCTCGCGCACTCCTGCACAGCGAGCCCACAAAACAGAAATCCCCCCCCATGGAAATGTCCCCGGTAGAAACACAGATTTATATTATCTCACCAAACAATAGCGGGTTCCAAAAACAACAGGAATCTGCAGCTGTATGAAACTCCCTCGGCCGCCTGGGACCCACCTCCTCCGTGACGGTGAGGCAGAGCGCTCCGTCTGTGGGCCTGATGCCTCGGGAACTCCTGCCTCCTCTGTGACGGTGAGGCAGAGCGCTCCGTCTGTGGGCCTGATGCCTCGGGAACTCCTGCCTCCTCTGTGACGGTGAGGCAGAGCGCTCCGTCTGTGGGCCTGATGCCTCGGGAACTCCTGCCTCCTCTGTGACGGTGAGGCAGAGCGCTCCGTCTGTGGGCCTGATGCCTCGGGAACTCCTGCCTCCTCTGTGACGGTGAGGCAGAGCGCTCCGTCTGTGGGCCTGATGCCTCGGGAACTCCTGCCTCCTCTGTGACGGTGAGGCAGAGCGCTCCGTCTGTGGGCCTGATGGGAATCATCCTTCCTTTTGTCTGCTTCTGCTCTGTGTTTGGAATTCTGAGGCATCGAGTGGACTGACATGCCAGGATAGACTCTCTCTCTCTATCTATCTATCTATCTATCTATCTCTATCTATCTATCTATCTATCTGTCTGTCTGTCTGTCTGTCTGTCTGTCTGTCTGTCTGTCATTAAGGCTTACAGTGCACAGTCAGCTCTCTCAGTGTGTGCTACTGGTCACTGAGCTGGAATGGTGAACTCCGAGATGCCTTTTCTTTACACCATGAGAGTCGTCTGTGTCACACTGGAAAATAACGAATATAAACCCATCAGAGCGAGAGGGAAGAAGAAGCTCATGGCAGCAGGAGCCTCGCGCTTCCCAGGAGATGGGCAGCTTTGTGTCACATGTTCTGAAAGCTGCTCTCTGTTTTTGTTTAAGCAGCCGCCACAACACACTCCCCTGGGGGGGGCATACTTCCCAGATTTCGATGACCCAATATTTTTTTGTGCCGTTCCAACTGGGAGAAACAGCTGGACACCGTGGTTCAATATTTTGACCACAGTGCGGGGGGGAATTTCGATGTTTTCGTGACACAAAGTATGTGTTCGCAAAGCAATGCCTCACCTGCTTCACAATCATGCTCGCTTAATATATTTTTATCTTGGAAAAATTTCCTGAGTTTGGTCTTATTTCCAGACCAACATGTGGTTCCTCGAAACACCAGTTGGAGGCGATATTGAACCTCTTTTTGAACCTCTCCTTCCAGCCAAATATATTCATGAGGCACACACGCAACTGTCTTTGTTCTTTGGAAATGTTGGGGGGGGGGGGTTTCCTTTGTTTTAACGCAACCATAAATTATTAGCATTTTATCAATGAGCTGTTTTGTTGTTTCAAGATAGCGGGAAACTAGCTAGAGAAGACTGGTGAACAGAGGTTAATGTGCCGTTATTGGGTCAGTTATTGTCTGTGGATTTACACCCCCCCCCCGTGCGGTTGGTGTAATGGCTGTTCTGAGCTGACGGCTACTCACCAGACCCAGCCTGAACTCCATTAAGGACACCTAATCGTGCAGTATGGGCTTCCTCCTGCTGTCTCCATGTCAGCAGTCTCGCTCTTGCATATCCCCCCCCCCCCCCCCCCCCGCCTGCCAGCCCGGTGTCCCTGCAGTTTCAGCTCCTCTGCCAGGTCCCATTACCAGACCCATTCATCTCGGCGCCATCGGGGAGCGACTGGCCCCCCCAGGCCTCTCCGGGTCTGGCTAGCGGTTTGATCTGCCGGCGAGGGCGGGCAAGTGTGTTGTGGGGTCGTCCCCCGTCTACTGGCTCTGCAAGCATTTCCTCAGGTGGCTCAGTTGCACATCTGACTGCTAACTGCCTCGACCCCTGGTGGTCTGTCCCATCACAGTCATACATCTGACTGCTAACTGCCTCGACCCCTGGTGGTCTGTCCCATCACAGTCATACATCTGACTGCTAACTGCCTCGACCCCTGGTGGTCTGTCCCATCACAGTCATACATCTGACTGCTAACTGCCTCGACCCCTGGTGGTCTGTCCCATCACAGTCATACATCTGACTGCTAACTGCCTCGACCCCTGGTGGTCTGTCCCATCACAGTCATACATCTGACTGCTAACTGCCTCGCCCCCTGGTGGTCTGCCCCATCACAATCATACACCTGACTGCTGACTGCTTGTCCCCTGGTGGTCTGCCCCATCACAATTATACACCTAACTGCTGACTGCCATGCCCACTTGTGGTCTGTTCTATCACAATCATACACCTGACGACTGACTGCCTCGCCTCCTGGTGGTCTGTTCTATCGCAATCATACACCTGAATGCTGACTGCCATGCCCACTTGTGGTCTGCTCTATCACAATCATACACCTGACGACTGACTGCCTCGCCCCCTGGTGGTCTGTTTTATCCCAATCATACACCTGAATGCTGACTGCCATGCCCACTTGTAGTCTGCTCTATCACAATCATACACCTGACGACTGACTGCCTCGCCCCCTGGTGGTCTGCCCCATCAAAATCACCTGACTTCCAGGGACCCAACTTTCTGCATTTCTCTGTCTCCTGTCTTTCTCACTTTTTTCAATGCCGTCTTATTCTTGCCAATACATAGACAGCACAGTAACAGCAACAGCTGCACTGTTGTTTGATAAACGTACCATATTTATCTAGCAACCATCTTGTCCATGCCCTGACTCCGGGGAGTCGGCAGGGCGGTCCAGTGAAGAAGCAAATTACAGACATCCTGTCGGTGAAATAAAAATTATAATACAAAATAGTTCTTCTGAGAATGTGGTTTCTTCCTTTTTCTGCGAAAACGAGGTCATTGTGTGCAAGGCCTTTGCCTGAATGGCAAATAATTGCTCTATTCTGGACCCCGGAAAAGGAGGACTTAACCATTAAATGAACAGCCACAGTAGTTTGTGACCCTTTGGCTTCATATAGTGAAAAAAAAAGTAAAATCATCACGAAAAAAGCTATAATGAAATTCGCTTTAGGACCCCACCTGGCAGAAGTTTGCAGCTGCAGATTTAAACAGGAATTTTAGGAGCTCTTGGAAAAGTATTAACGGCATCCCATTTGCTGCACTTCTGACAATTAAACCAAAATAATTGCTCTTCGGGTGTCTTGCATTTGCCGGCTCGCATTCCCCACCCGAGTCAGTCGGCGCCTGCTTTCGTTCGCAGCGGTAACTCAGACTCTAATTCAATTTGAACTGCGCGGCTTGAGAAATGAAATCTGCCAAAGTGAATCCAATTATGCAATTATAGCTTCGTGTCTTCGGAGGACATCAGGAGCTCGCGGGGTGAAGGACCGTTTAGTCACTGGGCACCTGCTGTGTAAAGTGCAAGCGGCCTTAGGGCAGCTGTGTAACCCGGAGGCATTCGAGAAAATGTGTCAGGCATATCCCCGGCCTACTGCAAGATAGTGTGTCAGGACCCCTGTCCGCGTTTGTTAATCACACGCTTGCACTCTCACAGTTGTTAACAGTCCCCTGTGTGACATGCAGCTCTTGATACCTAGCGGTCCATTTCTTTCTGTAATAGAAATGCACACTTATGCCTGGTACACGGGGAAGGCATTTGTCACTAATGTCAATTAAATCCTCCCTCGTTTTTACTGGGGTCCTGTCTGGGAGGACAAAGCCTTCTGGAAACTCATCCAAGCCCTAATTAGCGCCTTCTCAGATAATTAAGAAGAAAGTTGCAGTTAAATCGCATAAGAATCAAATGAAGTAAAAAGTTAAAACACCAAGGTAAGACACCATAAACCTCGCGCTGGGTGAGGGCTGTGAAGAGACTCACGTGAGGTGGGGGGGTTTCTTTTATCTCCCCCAATACAAATTAGCTCCAGTCACTTTCGGGTTGCATGTCGGAAAACGTGCGACGGCTGGGAGTCGTGGAAAAACACTCAGGCGGGTGATTTTCAGAATAAATTATTCAGATCTTCGTATTAATGCCCCTGCTGGTTCGCAGGAAGTGGAAGTTGGCTGACTGTTTTTTTTTTTCTAGGCCGCTCTGTAGCGGTTCTTGGGCAGAACCACGGCACCGAAGAGCCCCTTAGCCGTCCATCTCCGTCACACCTGAAGGGAAAATGGACTGCAGCTGAACGTCTGAGCCGACCAGTTAACGGACCACAGGGCTTCATGGAAGCAGCACGTGCACAGTATTGAAGTGGAGATACTGACTCAGTCTTTAATGCCCTTAAAGTGTTTGGGGGTAGCAGAAAATCTCACTAGGGTCCCTAAAATTCTGGATGCTCCTAGATCTGGGCAGGGATTTGTGCACTGAAGAAGAGGGGAGGGGATGGGTTTCAGATTAGGCAGAACACAGCCTACAAGCTGGGTCAAAATATATCTCAAACTAAAAGCAAGAATCCAGGACTGTTTTCGAACCCGACTCACACATGACAGCTGGATATTACCCATTCCAGCATAAAAAAGAAGGTGAATGTTTTAAACCTTTTGACAAACAGCAAATATGGCAAACAGTCACCATTGCTATCTTCATGTTTCCCACTGAGGGTCTGGAGAATTTACTTACAACTGCTGGAAATCAAACACGCCCCTTTCTCTGCAGTCTGCAATGGGACAGCTGTCAAAACCATGCATCCCCCCCCCCCACCTCCCCAAGGGACTTCAGAAGCATCAAACGGAAGCAGACTCGCTCCTTTCCTCGTTTGCCTAGCAGCTCCCTTGCCTTTGCCGCCGTCTCTGCAAACGCTCGAAGAATTCCGTTGATGAATGCATCAAAAGGAGAAATGTGTAATTAATTTTGCTCAGAAAACAAGAGGCCCGGGGTGGAGGGGGGGGGGGGGTCCCCACCTTGTATAATTTGTTTGATGCGGGGGTGGCAGTATAATTTAATATGATTTGAATCGACCGCTCATGAATTCAGGAAATAATATAATATAGATAATGTATTCATGAAATACACAACAGATTCTATGTCAGTCTCATTAAATTACAGTTAGACTGTCCCAGTACTGGTGCCTGCCTACTGGCAAACCAGTACAAATGAGAATTATGCCAGTATACATCATTAGCTGTACTTAGTGTACCAGAACATAGTGGTATTAATTACTGCTGTACCAATATGCTGAATATACCGACGTGCCAGAATGTAGAAGCATGTGGGTGTGTATAGTCCTCTGTAGCCAGCAGGGGATTCCACGGGGTGCTTAGCATCCAGTACCGTAGATCCTTGCACAGCACGTACATTCCCAGCTCAGCACCATTAAAAGCCCAAGTGACCATATCGACCAATCAGCTGGAAGTATACGGTCACGTGGCCATGATGGAGCCAGAAGGGACGTGTGGATGCCTCTGTTCACTCTCTGCTGGCTTTGGTGATTATGCTGGAATGGAAAAAGGGAAAATAAAGGAAGGAAACGTTTTGCTGTTGGACTGAAATGAGCAGGCTGTGATGCTCTGGCCCATGTTTAATGTCTGCTGCGTTCTCTCTGCTTCTGGGGGAATCGCAGGGGTCTCAGTGTCTCCCGCTGAGAGTCAGGTTACGATGCATCGCGGCATCAATTAGCTGGTTATTGTGACATGTGATAATTCAGCTTAGACACATGTGCTTGCAGAATATTTATGTATCCTATACATACATTTGTAGTGATCGGTGCTCCCTAACCCACAATGCACCACATCTCACAGGCTAATAGCATGACTGGTAAGGTTATTATGGGCTATCGACTGAGCGCGCGAAGCTTCTTCTGCCACGATATAGAGTGCATTGCAATGAAGGGGGGGGGGGGGGGCGTGCTGGGGGTGGGTGAATTTCTGGGTGAATTGCACAGTGTTGGGCACTGAGCCGTTGGAGTGTGTACGTAGAGGAGCTGGTGGATGCAGAGGGAGGAACCGGACGCTCTCATGAGGCAGGGTGGCAGAGGGCGATGTCAGGGGACAGTGGGGAGACCCACCCCCCAGGAGAGAGAATGGATGAGAAGCATGCCATGCTGGGTGGACCGATATTAGCAATCATTCATCTCTGTGGTCACTCCCCTCTTTCCTGGGAAATCTGAGCTCCGCCATGCGACTGCTTAAAAGGTGCATCTGGAAGGTTTCCCAGACAGATTAGTCTCAAAGGGACGGCGAGTCTTTAGGAGTCTGGAGTAGAGTAAACGGAGGACGTGATAGGACAGGGCGGCGTTTGTGTACTACATGAGGCCGGCGAAGCACTGCCAAGTACCGGCAACGGCAAAGCGAGGAGAGGAATCGTCTGTAGACGCTTTGGTTCAGTATCTTACTGAGTAAATTATGAATGGAATGCTTGGCGGCCAGCTTGTGATGTGTGTATGTGTGTGTGTGTATGTGTGTGTGTGCGCGCGCATGTTTGTATGAGTGAGGTGTATGAATGTAAGGGTGCATGGGTGGGGGGGGGATGTTACGACAATCCCAAGGGACCCTGTAACATCACTGGATTGGTCTGGGTTGGGCGCTCACTATGAAATGCGTCTTGGGGCCCAAAATCTTAAGCGGAGTCTCTGTGTTTCTGGAAAAATTAGTATTTATGGTCACAGACTTTGTGTCCTATGCTGCCTGGGAGAGAGTACAAGTGTGACCCAGGATAAGAGATTAGATGATGGATGGGTGAATGCATGGAGGGTGTGTGCCCGCATGGCTGCGAGCGAAAACGCGGACGCAATTAGTGCATATTAGCACGCGTGAGGACTTCCACGCATCCGTGTGCGACGTGCACCTGTCGCGTTTCCGGAAGCGAGGCATGCGTCTGTGTGCACCAGCCCACTCCAGAAGCTCCCTCAGGAACCACGGGAATGATTCCCAGGACCTGATCAGGCACCCTGCACCTCAGCAGGAGCAGGCTGATGTTACTCACCTCATCGCGAAACACACACAAACGTTCTCACTTAAAAGCCGTACCAAACGCAGCAGGTAAAACACTCTGGTTCAACGCACGGCATCCCTCCTGCGTGCAAATGGCAGTCCCCTGTCTCTCTGTACCACTCCCCTCCATCAGGGGGTCTGGGACTCCTAGGGGTCACATGATGCATGATGGCTGGACATGATCATATCCATCCATCCATCCATCCATCTCCTGTAACTGTTTGCCCTATTCAGTGTCACAGGAGGGTCCAGGTACTATGGGTGCAAGGCAGGGAACAACCCAGGATGGGGTGCCAACCCATGCCAGGGCACACTCACGCACCAGTCACTGGCACAGCCACACCTATGGGCAATGTAGTAACTCTAATTAACCTCAGCATGCTTATGGACTTTGGGGGAGCAAGCCGGAATACCCAAAGGGAAGCCCACTATGACAGGGGGAGAACATGCAAACTCAACACACATGGAACCATGACAGAGACTCGAACCCTGAAGCCAGTGATGTGCGTGGTGACAGTGCTGGTCACTGCACCGCCCCGCCGTCCCCATAAGGCAGAAATGAAAGACGTGTAAAGTTAAGGAGTCGATCCGAAAGAAAGCAGAAAGTGTGTCGGGAGGAAGAGGGGGGGCGAGCAGAAGAGTGATTTTTGTTTTTTTTGTCACGACTGCTTTGCGTGCCCCCGGCTTTTCAGCCAGATCGAAGCGGGACTTAGAGTGCCGTTTCGGAGAAAATTATATCTAACACGCAAAGGCCACATGCCACCCCATTCAATCACGCCGCCATTATCGTGAAGTGGCCCGTTCCCGCGGCGACGGCTGGCTGTCGGATATAGTGGGGGCACAGCCTTTGTTTGGAAACCTCACACGGCCAAATGCAACACGGGCCATATGCCCCTCCCAGCCCCGACATCGCAAGGACATGGAAATGAGGATGAGCTCAGTGGCTCAGAGTTTTCCCCTTTAATTCTGTGACTTTCTCTTTTGTGTTCCTGCTCCCCGTCCATGCTTTGTGTCTGCAGCATTGACCCCCCCCCCCAAACAATGTGGGATGGCATGTCTCCCCCCCCACCGGAGCACCCCACAGCATACAGACCATCCCTCTGACTGACTGACACCACTGCCGCAAGACCTATTTTAGACCAAAGGAGCCATTGTCCTGTTTGGAAAAACATAACAGTGATTACAAAGAATAAAGATTCAAAAGGCACTCCAAGGAAATTGAGACAATTCAATGATTATGGGACCTCAGCTAATTACGCAGTTATTATTAAGGCTTTTCAGGATGTACTTATGTTTGTCCTACATCGCTGTCTTCAGGGTGCCCTGATAATGGAGGCTTTTAAAATGATTTATAACTTTTCCAAGGAAGTTCATTTTCGGTAATTTACTGGACAATGGAGAGGAGCGCTTTCGGGATGAGGCCGGGCTTCCCGACGGATAACGGCATTCAGGGCTCCACTGGATCTTCACACTGGAGCGGGACGCTGTTTCTGAAGTGTTTCCGCCGCAGTTGTACTCTCGGAGGTCTCCCTTTTCGCGTCAAGTTACGGAAGGCAAATTTCTCCTCGGCGGCAGGATAAACATCGCGTCCTCGCAGTCGATTATTCCTGCCACAGAATGGTTTAGCTTTGCGAGGCACTAGCCCCCAGGTGGAGAATATCAATATCTCTGGGAGATCAGGATTTGGGAGTGGAAGCCAATGAGGGTAGGCTGTCATGGATCCCATGGCCTGAACCTAAATCATACCTGCGTGTTGAAAAGAAAATCCCCCCATTGGGTAATAGAGCATTCCAGAGAAATGTCACAATGTAGAAACATATAGACTGTGGATAGGGTAAGCAATGGTTCCCGTAATGAAAAGAAAGGTGGTGAGTGACAGTACCATGCCGTTCTCCAGTAGAGGGCAGTATGGGGGAGAAGCCACGTTCCACAGTTCCATGCCCAGGTGCTTTGTTTCATAGTTTCCTGTGATTCATGAAGAACATCAGGAGAACCCATCCATCCATCCATTTTCCAAACCGCTTATCCTACTGGGTCGCGGGGGGTCCGGAGCCTATCCCGGAAGCAATGGGCATGAGGCAGGGAACAACCCAGGATGGGGGGCCAGCCCATCGCAGGGCACACTCACACACCATTCACTCACACATGCACTCCTATGGGCAATTTACCAACTCCAATTAGCCTCAGCATGTCTTTGGACTGTGGGGGGAAACCGGAGTACCCGGAGGAAACCCCACGACGACATGGGGAGAACATGCAAACTCCACACACATGTGACCCAGGTGGAGACTCGAACCCGGGTCCCAGAGGTGTGAGGCACCATGCCGCCCCCACCAGGAGAACCATTCCTGGTATATTTTTTTCTATCGTATTAAGAGCTGTCTGTCAGCAGTGACCTGAGAGTGAGTCATCGGTGACACAAAGACACGGCAGTGACTCAATGGACGGGAAGCTGTGACTCGTGACGTTGCTTGTCATCACACTGCAGAGATGACCAGAGCGCTGGTGTCGTTCATAGGGACCAGCTGAAGAGCGCAAAATGGCTTCCCCTGCTGTGGCATGGTCCTTCCGCGCTGGCAAAAACCACGGCGCTGCTGGAAATCAGCTTCTACGCAGAAATAGGCACTTTTGCGACGCTTTGAAGCCTTGCTTATTGTCAAGCTTCTTCGCTCGAGACGAGGACCCTGTTAGACGACGCGGTTCAGGTTCATCAATCAGCCGCATGAAGAGAAAAATGCACTGTCGCAGTTCTCCTTCCCTCCGTCACAGATCTCCTCCCTCTCTCTGTCCTCTGGCCAGCACTTGTCCACCAATACCTCATATCTCAGGTCCCAAACTTAATCTGAGATTCTGATTAATTCTCTTGCTGTTTCCGTTCCCTTTCATAAATAACGGACTGGCACTGATCTAACCGCATTTGCTTTTCCACTTTTAGCTATTTAGCTACACTTATAGGCATTTCTGCTTTTGTAAGGTGAGCGTGCAAACCGAAGGCAGGCTAAGGAGCTGCACCTTTTAATAATTACCAGTCAATTAACATAATGAGACAATTAAAATGTATCCTTGATGGCCCGCTGCTTAGCGATTTGCATATTTTCTGAGAAATACCTATTTTCTTTACCACCCCCCATTTCAAACTAATTCGATTTCGTTTTCCAATTAGAAGAAGAACAGTGTGATGTCGAGCCGCCCCCCCCCCCCCGCTACCGTTTTCAAACTCATTTGTTTAGACAGTGAGCAGTATCGTATCCGAATATGAAGCGGCAGTGGACATTCTCGCCCCGAACTAAAGTTCTGCTCTGACCCTCTGTGACGTCGCCCTCATTTACTATCAATCAGCCAAGCCGACGTGCAGCTCTGAGACAGCGAGAGCAGGGCGCAAATCTGCCGGCGCAGAAGCCGGTGTGACTGCAGAAAGGCTTTCGCCACACTGCGGTATTCTCTCTTTTATCAGAAAGGACCCACTCTGCTCTAGGGGGCTGGAGGGGGGGAAGCGCAAACTAAGAGTCTGCGATTAGATGTTTATATAAGAGCCTAGTTTGCTTATCTGCTGGGCTGCTCGCTGTGATGTCATCACAGTGAATTGTGTCATGCTTTAACCCCCCCATTCCCAGTCTTTCAGACGTAAAGTGGTCAGGCTGAGTATTTTTATACAGTCACTCATTTCAAAGCTGTCTTTCCATCCATCCATCCATCCATCCATCCATCCATCCATCCATCCATCCATCCATCCATTCTTTATACTCACTTGTGCTATGCAGGGTTGCAGCGGTATGGAGCTTATCTTGGAAGCTATGGGCACAAGGTAGGGAATAACTCAGGATGGGCCCCCCCCAACACACACACACACGAATGTCCAGTTCTCCTCAGCATGTTTTTGGACTCTGGGGGTGGGGGAACTGGGAAAGTCGGAGGAAACCCCATGATGACTCGGGGAGAAGATGCAAACCCCAGACACTTCTTCAAAACCGCAGCCTCCCCAGGAACTAAAAATCTGCTTCATTATTGATTGCAGCATGCTATGGGCCGGCGCCCTGTCCTGGGAAGGTATGTAAAATTTATAGGTGGAAGGAATTCATTGGCAAAAAAATGGCAGCTGCTGTTTGGTTTACTCTTCTGCCCCAAGAAAAACTGGTCAAAATTCCAGCCAGCAGGTGGCAGTGTTTCCCCCCCCCCCCACAAATCTTTAAATATTTTTTTTTTTTTTTTTTAATGGATTGCAAGCATGCTAACAGTAATACAGATTTCTGTGTAAAAAATAAATAACGATATGAAGAAGTTATGTTGTGTTTTCAGAATTGTAGATAGAAATAAACAGATGCAAGGCCACTAGGGACATTTTATAATGAAAAGAGTGAATAATTAATAAAAAAATTCCCTACGAAGGTCAGCAAGGAATGGTCCATCGCTCAGAAAAAGTTATGAGCTGATAATGAGACAAACTAAAAATATTTTTAATTAAGCTAAAGACATGCCGTTCAATATCACTTATATTTTTCAACTTTGGGTGCCTCTCTTGAACTCTTCAGATGTAATTAGAGAAGGAAAGTCCGCCGGCAAAGACCTTCCACTAAGCTGATCGTTTGCCCGTGGGCAGGGGTTTCTGGGATCTAATTTGGTTCAAAATCAGCCCTCTGTCACGACTAATCTCTCTGATAAAGATCGGGAGGGAGGGAGTGGGGCTGGGGGAGGGGGGCCGGGAGCAAGCTGTGAGCGGTAGATGGAGACCCAGGAAGGTCTGCTGCAGCATTAATGAACAAAGTTAAAATAACGAGCCTCTGAAGACGAACGGGGAAGCCATGGTGCCGTGGCAAGTGAACTGGTAACCGGGGCAACAGTCACCATTCCAGATGTTTGAATGTGACCCTGTCGCTCTGGTAACAGTTTATGTGTGTTCCAGTGCAGATGCAGTTTAGTTCAATAATTCTGGTTTAGCAATGTCCTATATGCCTTCTTCAGGGCAAGGTAGTGGAACTGTAGCACCTGAGACACAGGTGAGGCTGTCACCATGGTGACATCGCCATGGCCGCTGATTGACTGGGTATTGGCGCTAAAAAGCTCGATGCCCTGCCGGGGCGCCCACGTTTCGAAGGGACAGTGCTCCAGTTAGTGGGGAAAAGAGCAACAAATCTCAGGTGCGTTTGCCGGTGTTGTGTGGCGTGAAGGACCGTGACGGGTATGACCTGGGTGGGATGGCTTATTGGAGCTGTCTACAGACCACCTGACAGCAAGAGGGGGTGGAATCAGGCTCAAGCTGTTGCTGAAGCTCAGCTGAAGTCTTGAGGGTGTTTTTAATGGCCCACCAAAAAAATTAATAAATAATAATAACAGCGGTAACCAGATCCATATGACTGCAGAGCCCTAATCCTTAAATCACATGTGACACTTGAGCCCATCCTGCTGTTTATAAGAAAAGTAGGCGATAGAAAGATAATAGGCCGGGGGGGGGGGGGGTGTGGAGATGTCACGCGTTGCCATGGTGAGTGATCGCCAACCCTGGGCCCACAGGTAACCCTGTTAATGAAAAGCCACTGACCTCCCTGAGCCCAGCTGTGTGATTAGTTAAACCGCCTCAGAGCTTGCGGTGGGTCTCGCTCTCCAGCTGGTTTCTCTTGTCTGGAGATTGTCCGCTTCAGTCCGGGAGGGAAACAAGCTGGTTTGTTATACTCCAGGACATAGTGGTGAATTTGTCCCAGAAAATCTCAACAGAGTGAGAGAAATTCTGTGAAATGTATCCTGGAAGTTAACACTGATTGGTCCCCAGAGTGCTCCTCCCTTGTCATTCACTGATCCAAAACATATCATTGGCTAATGATAAGGTCAGTCCCTGTGTACGAATTGGCCAATATCCCCATCTTTAAAAATCCTAGAATCACCCCTACAGATGTCGAGACAGTGGGCTTTGACCTCCAGTGACCTCTATTGACATGACTAGCCGTTTAGCAGTCATTACTAAGTTGCTTATCTCTTGCCCCTGGCTCATACCAGAGTTCACCTTTGTGACGGTTATGTGTTTTTAAGCGCCGACCACAGCAGGCATTAAACCAATAGCCCAGTACTTAACAAGCAAGGAGCTTAACAACGAATCGATGGCATGCACTGTCAGGCCAGGCGGATCATGTGGTAAATGGCTTAATTGCCAAAAAAAAACTTCTAAAGAGCCTGTTTCAGGCGAGGCCTGGAATGTAAAAGCCTTATGATGTCATGTCAGGAGGGGCGGGGGGGGGATTGGTCCTGCCAATAGAATTAAAGATAACAGAACAGAAATCTCCAAGATTTCCCAAATGGCGCGGACCAGTATCAATTAGCGAAAAGCAAATGACTCCGAGAGAATAAAGAAGAAAACAATCTTTTACCATGTCATCTTTTTAAGGTCAGACATTCGCATTTACAGCCCTTACAGCAAAATGAGATACATCCCATAATACCGGCAACTATTTCCATGCAGCTTTAGGGATGCCGTGGATTATTTATTTATTTTTACTGCGTCGGTTTTATCCTCTCGGAAGTTTCTAGTTCTTCAAGTCCATCCTTTGTCACCCTTGATGTCTCCCAGTCTCTGATGTTGTGGAAGTTCAGCCACTGTCAACAGAAATACTTCAGAGTGGAGCTTGTGGTGCCCCTACTGAAGACATCCTGAGTGAAGCTGGAGCGCAGAGAACAGGCGAGTTTTTAACCAGCGGGGCTTTTCTTACACAATGGACTCTCAGCATCACATTACTCATAAATACCAAACTAAAAATACTGTAAACAAGCGCAGTTGGTGCATACAACATTTATCAATCGTTAACTATGCATGGAAAGCATTAAAAAAAAAAAGACACGTTAGATATTAGGTCGCATGTGTTCATGCATACGGAGGCTCTTCAGCTACAGTGCATTCTCCCCCAGGTCACATGACTTTGGAGGTGCAGCGGAAAATTAGGATTGAAATCAGTTCTCTTCCCGTCAGTTAAACTGAAAAATATTGTGATGTTCTGCATTCGGGACAAACAGTGGAGGGACATATATCCCCAAATGAAAATGTCTTCCGTTAGAAAGCAAAACTGATTTTTTTAAACGTGGTGACCATATCTTGGGCCCGGCACAAAAGCACGAAATGCCTCAGTTTTTACTTTAACGACAATCGATGGCCATTAATGCCCACACGGCGCTTGACCTTTGACCTCACCACAATTACCTCCGTGCAGTAAATGAGATTTAATAGATTATTAAATCCACAGCCAGCAGCCTGTCTAGGGTGCCGCCCTACCTGTCCTAGAACTGGCTGCAGGCACACGGTGACCCTGCACTGGACGAGCGGTCACCTACACCGGGAGCCTGGATGAAATCTCCACTGGCTCCATTCTCCTGCGTCTCTCCTCGGCCAGAAAAAGCAGCCTGTTCCTCGGGGTAGCTGCTGCCCACGTCTCCACAGGTATCTGCTGGATGACTCTCAGATGGCTCCGGCCTCCTTTTCCAGTCTTACCAGCTCACCAGTCTGGGTCAAAGGCTAATGACTTCCTGGGCTGAATATGGACTGGCTTATAATTTGATTATTTAATTAATCGTGTTTATGGAGGTGTTTCGCCAATGGTGACCTTACTTGCTCTTCATAAGTGCTCATCAAGGACATATAATTTATTTCCTAAACTTCTCGGCTGTGACGGACAAGAGGAAAATGCCATGATCCCCATTGCTATTGATTAAATCGCTAGTTACTGCAGTTTTTGTCTATCAAGAGTCATATGGGCACTAAGACATTCAGGAAGGATTTATTCATAAAAAAGGAAATATTTAAAACCCCTCAACATGTTATTAACACCATGATCAGATGAATTAACCCCCTTTTATTTTTGCAAATCCTTCTCTGAGCTCATTTTTGGCTCGTTGGAATGCATGCAAGTAACCTTGAAAGCTCAGGCTAGTGGAGGATGACGGATGTCTAAGGGAAACTGAAATTAACTCGCTGCACCCAGAGGGTAGCAAACTGTCTAGCACAGTGTTTCCCAGCCCGGTCCTCAGGGACCCACAGACAATCCACACTTCTGCTCCCTTCCAGCTCCCTGCCAGACAGTCCACATTTTTTGATGGGGAGCTGGGATGGAGCAAAACGCGGACCGTCTGTGGGTCCCCAGGGACCGGTTCGGGAAACAATGGTCTAGCAATTTCTGGCTGCCCCACGAATGCCACCATTCTCTGATGTGTACATGATACAAACGCGTGACACTCTACCTTTGCTGAAAGCAATGAGATTTATGAGAATCTTCCTTTAAACTGCTGGAAGCATCAACACCTTTAATGTAATGTAAGTGTTTGGGGGTTTGTTTGCTTGTAAATACGCATCTATACCCTGTGGTGGCTAAGATCCCTCCAGCTGTCTTCTATAAGCACATCGAGGGCAGCCAGTGTGTTACTCTGCTCCCACACATACTCCCACGGGCTCCCGCCAAGAGCCAATCAGAGCCACCGGTTCATCTTTGGGTAAAAAAACAGGCGCATCTCGGAGAAACCCACGCACACGTCGGGAAAAGCCAAGCGGGGCCGTCGCAATCGAACCTGCAGCCCCGGAACAGGCCACGGTCTACCTGGCAAGCTGCCACGCCGTTCTCGGAGAATGGAAAAAAACAAAAAACATCCGAGATTTAAAATACGTTCAGCAAAGCTGCAGATATATGTCCCAAAATAACCATCAGTCGCCCGGGTTTCTCTGGACCTCCTGCAGAGCATCATCTATTACATCACGGCGAGCGGCGCTCAGCGCGGAATGGCAGCCTTCGCGTTCTTCACAATTACAGCCATTATCATTCCCGGCAGAAACGCTCGGCGTACATCATAGAAGGGACAGAACAAACAGGCCCGCGCCAATATAAATCACAAGGTATAATCAATCTGCACGCGTAATAAATGCGAATTTACACATATCCCCGTAATTGCGGTGTCCTGCAGAGGCCGCCGCTATAACGGCGGGAAAAAAATTGTATCGAAACAGAATAGTGTCGGCTGACAGTGTTTTATTGATTTTGGAGCCTCGTTTTTGAAGAAATCTTGGCCGAGGGCTGTGTTTTTTTGTGTTTTTTTGGAGGCAAAGAACAATATTGAAAAGAAAAGCCAATCACAGGAGTGCCGTGTGGGCTCTGTTCCAGTGCACTGGGGATGGCCGGGCAGTGAGAGCTGGCTAATGACACGGTGGCTATGCACTTCCACACTCAGGGGCCTAATAGAGAGGCTTCAAGCAGCAGGCACAGTCAACCTGCAGGTGCAGGTGCAGGTGCTGTAGGGGGCGCTGATGCAGCTGTTTCAAACAGCGAAATCTCAGATGGGGAAAAACGCTTGCTTTAAGCATTATACTGAATTTAATATAATAACTTAATATTTAATATAATATAATATGATAATGTTTAATATAACTTAGCATAATATGATGATATAATGTTTAATGTAGTCGTTAACATTGTCCTTGTTCTTTTTTTAAAACATATAAATTAAACGCTGCCCCGGACACACGGGGAGCTGAAAGCAGGGAACTGAGAGCTGACCTCTGGGAAATGTTACAAGGTGCATTTTTTTCCACTTGTTCTCATTTAATTAGGTCCCGGTCAATAGAGAGCTTGTTTGCCCCATGAATGTGCAGCATTTGCGATGTCATACTGCACAGGGACCGCGTCAGAGGCTGGTGAACGCGTCGCCTCCCTTCCATCCCCTTGAAAAGAGATTCCCATTGTCTCACATCCAGGAGTTTGCCGATGTGCCGATTCGGGCAGGGCTCACAGTATGAGCTGGGGAGCTGAGGTCATTTCAAGATCTCTACCCTGGGCTTTAGATCCCCCCCCCCTATAATCATGTGCCCTCTTCAGCATGGGTGAAGGACAGACTTGTAAATTGCACTTAGGATTCCTGGTGGTGGTGGTGGTGGGGGGTGGGGGTTACAACCACCTGGCTGAATCAATACAACTCTGCTCCCCACAAGGGGGCGTTGGTCGAGCACCAGTTACATGTGGACCAGACAATGTACATCTTCAATGGTGTGCAGAGCTTAGGGTGTGGAACATGGAGCTTGTTCCGTGGGCGTCCATCACCGTGTCCCTGTGTTGGCTGTGCCCCCCCCCCCCCCCCAACTCCTAAATCAAGCCCCTTGAAGTCGCCCCTAGAGTCTTATCACAGAGGGGCCTGCGGCTGAGGGAATATGTATTCTGGAGAGACGTACAAGTGATTGCTTCCATCTTCCAGAACCTGACACAGCTCCGGCTCTCAGCAGTGTTGCAGAGTAGTGAGCAGCCGCATAGATGAGAGCAGAGTGAGTGTCTATAATATTTATCTATTCCTCTTACCAGCTACATAAGGGAACAATAATGTACTTTTATGGTAGATTTTCAGAATATGTCAGTTTCCTTGCATAAATTTGCATTTCGGTATCAGGAATAGAGGCATCTGGTCTGATTCATAAATATGTATAAATCTCTGAAGTAATCAATTGACTGTTTCTGTTTATCCTTTTCGTGCAGCTATGGTGGGGCAGTTACATTTATTATTAATTTGCCGTGATCAATGCATTTACGACAGGCACGAGTGAGGCTTGATTGGGGAATTCGACAAGTAGAGGAGACTTCGGTGGTGCCAAGATGAAAATTCCGGTCCGGAAAGTAAAAATCTAGATCAAGATTTTGTTTCAACCAACCAGTCCTCTGTGACTGTGACTCTTTATACTCAACTGGCTGGTTGAAATAAAATCATGGTCTGGATCTGTACTCTCTGGACCTGAACTTTCTACTTCTGGCGCCATCTTAGTTTGGAGGTGGTAATCCTGTGCGCCATGCTGGCTGAACTCCTCTACTACCTGCACGTCCACCTGAAGGTCATTGTAGTAAAACTTGTCTTCTCTCTACACACACACAAAAAAAAAAACAAGATATGTTGCCCACTGGGACCTTGGACTCTCAGCCACCAAACATCTTGCAGTTTAATCTAACAGACAACCTGCAATTTATCAGTCTTCAGCCGCGGGTTAATCAGTGTCTCCAGGTGGGAGTGAGCTGAATGTTCTGGAATTTTAAGGATTTTACACCAAAGAGCACAGATTCAATATTAGGACACTACCGAACAAACGGATCTCTAACTTAAAAGTAAACCAAATAGCCCTCATTTCACTTCATTAATGATAAAAAATGTATTAACAAATACAGTTAATAAATTATGATAATTAATAAACCCCACAGTTCCGTGACACCAACCCAATGTTTGAAGACAAATGCATTTGTGTTCCTTATTAGAGGATCAAAATCTTTACATTTTTTTGGCACCTGTTTCTTCTGCTTTTTGGTCTCAAGATGACTGGTGTTCCCTGTCAAATGGGGTTAAACAGCTATGCACACACGCGTATATATATAAAAAGCTGGAATGCTAATTCCGGAGCTCTTCTCAGATTCCCTCCACGTGAAGTTGCACACAGCAGCTATGCACATGAATATATTAATTTCGATCCGCCGCTCTCCTGCTCATTGAAGCTAGCGGCAGCTGCCCGGCACCGCGCGCCGATAAATGGTAATAAGACATGAATCACTCGGGTGGCGTTGAATTAGTCATGAATCAGAAAGGGCTGGTCGAAGGGCCGAGGGGACCACACGCACCTCCTCTGCAGAGCAACGCAGGCTCGCAGCCGCAGCACCGCAGCACCGCAGAGACCGCGGCCTGCAGACGCGTTGTTCCAGATGCGCGGAATCCGGCGGAAAGCCGCCACCCGTCGGCAAATCCCGCTCCCGCCGGGCCGTCCGGAACAGACCCGGCACCTGCCAGCATTGTCGCGTCGGCCTTTTAAACTCTTGGAAACCCTGTTAAAGAGCCCAGAAGATCACAGCTTATCCCTTCCACCCAGCCACCCCATATTCTAAAAGCTGCCCTTTGGCAAAAAAACCGGGGTCCGTACAGACCCGCAGCAGAAAAGTTTCAGTCAAACTCACTAATGGGCTGGGATGTAGCTAGAAGTTCTGGACCCAGGCAGCAACTGGACCCCCACCTGTTTTTATATAATATTACGTATTCAAGGGCCCCTGCTGGGACCCCTGAATCTGCATCCATGTCCCTAATGCACCCCATTCACAATACATGAGAACTGATGGCGCTTACCTGGGCCGTACCTAAACCGTACTACACAATTACGGCGCGGTTCCAGCTGGCGCTGGTTTTCCACTGCGGAAGGGCTGGCTCCGTAAAGGTGTTTGGAGAGCGACAGTCTCAGGGTGTACATCATGATTTAGCGTGTGCTAATTTCCAGGTTTTCTATTTGCGAGAATTGCCATGCTATGTTGGCGTCGAACGCCGGTGGAATCAGCATTAGCTTGAGCGAATTTGCACCATCAGTCTATTCTATTCAACTGCCCCATGTAACTTTCTCTGGGTTATCGGCACATAATGAATAATATATAGAATATGCCAGTCTATGTGCGGAACACCAGCATCGCTGAGCATTTCGACCAGTCAGATGGTGATGACATAACCAGCTCTGATTGGGGATGCTGTTGGCCCTCACAGGTACTGCTTGAGTTTTGGCGGCAGTGGAAAAGCGTCATAATTCACCAAGCATCTAAGTTATTCATTAATATATAGTTTCTTCACCGCCAGGCTATTGTTTGTTTCTCTGTTGTCTTGTTTTTATTGTTCGTTCGCACAACATCAGGCTGTTATTCTGCTCTCTGTTGTATCCAGTGTTTCGATATTGGTCGCTTGTTTAGTGTCATTATTTTCGTTTTATATTCCGATTGGACTCTGATGCTAAACAGATACGTGGTAGGGATCTAAAAAAAGGAGAGTTTTTAAGAACGAGGGAGCGTGTAGATTTACACGGTGTGGTCATGGTAAATTATGTATATGGACATGCGTGCCGGTAGTTTAACATTCAGCAGGCCTCACTGGAGGGGATAATGCAGTGAGGACGCGGGATTTAGCTAAAGAAACTTTTAGCTATGAATTATGAGTTCCTGCCTCAGATGGTGCCTCCCAGTCCACGCTGGCAAAAGCTTTTTATCCTTTTGTCATTTACTGGAAACTTAAATCCACTCGCTGCATTCATGTCCCTATGGCAACCATGCAGGATTTATACGGGAAAAGGGCCGCTCCGCGTATTTTTACCTAGCCTGTCCTGGCGTGATTTCCCAGGAATACAGATGATTGTGTTATTGTTAAAAAAGAAAAAAAAAACAGGTAACCATCTAAGAGATGGATCATGGCAGGAGAGATATTAAAAGTGAAATTGGGCAATAATTTATTAAAGAACACAAAACAAGGAGAGAAAGAGAGAGAGAGAGGCAGAGAGAGAGAGAGAGACAAAATGCCACACCTGCTCATTTAAATTTACAAGGCTGTCTGCAGGAAGATGAAAGCTGATGAGCTTAAAGAGGTCTGGGCATTTTAAAACAAATCCAGAGGACAGAAAATATCATTGTGGGGGCCTGAAGCGTGCGGAGAAGGGGATGGGGGCGAGGGACAGTCCCACCTAACTGGAGTGTTGATTTTGTGTGCCCTCTACGGGTTGGGAGACGGGAAATTTATAAAAACCATGCAGAACCATCTCATGATGTCAGAATGGCGGTTTAAGAGAGGAGGCTGTGGCTACACATTAAACACCGAGTAAATCTAAAAACCGACTAATCAATTTTTACAAATGACACCCCTATGGATGCTCTGAAGCTATAATTCCGGTTCGCGGATGTGTACGCAAGTAGTAAACCAAACCTGAGAAAACAAAGAATATCATCTATTCTGTTCACTGTTAGTCATCTCCTGTCAGGTAATTACTGGAAGCAGTTGGACTGCCTGTCTAGCGTAGACTAATTACACGTTTACATCAAATTATACCCCAGAAACATCAATATAATAACCGATAAACGGCGCGCAGCAACATTAACGGTGAAGCACAACACCTTTTAAACTTTTCGGGGTTGTGCTAGGACATTCATAGAAGTTTCTAGAATGCATTTGTCACACAATATGAATGTATTAGCGGATGTCAGACCTAATAAGATGTGGCTGAAGGTGAAGAAATTAAAATAGATTATGCGTCGCATTTTCCTTTCATGAACCACGTGAACCCTTGCCGCTTGCGCGCAATAACGGGAAGGCTGCGACACGACATCGATCTCCCGATAAATCTGCCTCTCGCCGGTCGACAGGGTGCCGACGTGTTCGGCCGCATGTGTAGGAGTGTGGGAGGTGCGCAGAGGTGAATCTGAAAGCAGTTATTGCCTGCTTGAAGGAGGACGAGGGGCTAGGCGGAGTCGTTTTTGTATTCATTAGGTTGGCCGGTGGCGGCAAACTGAACGAACTCATTGCCATTTGCCTTTGCCCCCCCCCCCCCCCCCAGAAAGTCGAAGAGCAACAAATATTTGTCTTGAACTCAGCCAAATGCGACAGAGGATGTAAACGGGGACGAACCCGATCATATATCCCACTGGCTTGACCTTCGCCTCCTTCCTGCTGACTGGCTTTATTCATTACACCTCCTGTGGATCTATGATGCACCCCCCCCCCAAATCCACTGACAGGCGTGCCTCCATGTTGGCATCGATGCTTCTCCCCTGACCAGTAACCATCTTTGCCTTCTTTTCCTGTCTTCCACCTGTCCAACTTATCCTGCCCCGTCTCTCCATCTTCAAGCCCTCGTACTCCTCCAGGGTGAAACGGTGATTTGAAAACATGCTCCTGCCTTGTAAGACATCTCTTCCCAGTAAAAAAAAAAACAGATAATACAATGAGAATTAATTTGGGACATTATTTATTAACTTCAGCCCCGAATTAACACTGTGTAGTGTATATAGTGCCCTGAATAGACACTACACAATGTATATGCTGCACAGAGTTAACACCATGTAGCGTATGGAGTGTCCCGAGTTAACACTGTGCAGTGTATGTAGTGCTCTAAGTCAACACTGTGCAGTGTATGTACTGCAATGTCACATTGTAATTACTGCTTTGGGTTAGCACTGTCCAGTGGCTTAGCATTGCATATTGTACACAGTGCTTTGAGTTAGCATTTTGGGTTCTACCTCCTGCCCTGGGCTACTACTGTGTGCACTATAAATGCTGGCCTAAGTTAGTGATGAATTAGCCCTGAATGTGCCAAACTGATGGGAGGCGGTGGTCACCTCAGTTCCCGTGTGTCAGCCCTCTGCCTTGCGCTATGCTATTTTTTCCCTTCTCGGTTGCGGGATCGTAAACCAGGATGGTATCCTGCACTGCATTCAAAGGCAGCCATGCTGAGAAATGGGATCGTGAAGCGCTGAGCACCTCAGAGACGGCATTATGGCACAGTAAGCTGGCCAGGAATGACTAAATCAAGGCTTCATCTGGCACGAAGGGCCCCCTGTCTTTGAGTTCACTTTGAGCAATCATCCATCTGTTCGCTCGGCTGTAACGGAATGCATAAGATATGGCAAAATCCGGGAGCAGAAGTTCGCACTTCCGACGTGGAGGGAAGAAAGGGAAAAATCAGATACAGTAGAAGTGGAAGAGGGGATGGTGACGTGGACATTTCCCCATTGTGTCGGACGGCGCAAAGGTCCAACTCAGCTCCAAACAGTCCAAATGTGATCCAAGATGAGGCTTTTCTATCGCTATGAGAAACATGATGACATTTTCACGAAGGTGCCTATGACGACATGGTGATGTCATTGTGAGGAGCTTCAGGGGAAATTCACGTCCAGGCCATTGCTGCGGCCTCAATATCACAATTCGCCATTAGGGGGCGCCTCATCTAAGCTAGTAATGAGGTGTGAAGGATATTAACCAGGCTGGCCTGACAGACTGTCTGCCGTCATTCTTCGGCAAAGCCAAGGGCGTCATAAAAGATGAAAATGGCTGGGGACGTGCTCGCCCTGACCTGAAACCCACGCGAGACGCGCTCCACTTCTCCTCGCGACACGCACATGTGTGTCTGACAAGCCCCACTGCGCTGGCCATTAACAACCGTGGGGCTGAATGCGTGTTCGCATTCAGCGCCGGGCCGCGGTTCGTCTCTGCCCGCGGCCAATTTAAAAGTAAATAAGCAGAGTTATGATTCATCGCTCTGTTTACATATATTACGAATTAACATTACTGTGGAAAAGGGACTTTTAAGTTAGGCAATTTAGTATAATGACACAGCGCTGAAAAATTTAAGACGAAACCCTCCCCCCTCCCCCCCCCCCCCTCGCAAGGGATATGACGGTCTTGAGGGGGACGTGATCAGCATGAAGAAGAGAGACAGGCTCTATCCTTGTCCAGCTTAAAACGGCAAGATTATCACCTGTGGGAGCACGTTCCTGTCAAAAGGACGACCTCACCATCAAAAGGACGACCTCACCGTCAAAAGGACGACCTCACTGTCTCTGGCAGACACTCAGGTTTACAGGAACAAGCTGTCAGGCAAACTTGTTTCTGGCTCTTTGTCTCCTAATTCAGCACTAGATGCTCGCACTGTGGGACGAGTCAGCAGAAAAACAGGGGCCTTAAGATGTGCCACCGAGCTTCAGAGGACTTGATTTATATTCCAGCATTCGGCACGACACGAAAGGCTGATGATCGCAGTTAATTACCGTCGCATGAACAAAGTGAGACGCTCTGTAATGGCAGCCCTCTCCCGCACATGGCATTGTTTAATTTTATGTTTTTCTTGGGAATTACTCCCTACACACAATTCTTCTCAATAAAAACTCATAAATTGATGTGTCAGTTTCAAAGCTAGGCTGCTATGGGGCCGATGGCATCGAGATTTGGTTCCCGGAAGGTCGACTTTAGGGGCGGGACTTGCTGAAAAGCCCACCAAGGGAGACAGCAGACAGCAAAGGCTGGAGGCCAAGCACTTTGATGTTCTCTTTCTCGTCAAGGAGACGGTGTTCTGAACGAGGGAACATTGACCAATCCTGAACTATGAGGAGGCTTTATGGTCATCTCCATGGTGATAACACACCACCATGAATCCGGTGGTGACCCTGTCCCACATCTCTCCTTTTCTCAGCTCCTCCCATGGAGAGCCTGTCCTGGTAGCTCCTAGCTATACGTTCCCTGATGGCAATGATCATAATAAAATGAAGGCTCTTGTAGCTAGGGGCGTATGCAGGGGACGGGGCTCAGGCGCAACTGAAAGTTGATTGGCCCCAAGAGTGCAAAATACACTGTCACTCACCGATTCAAAAAATATCATTGGCTGGTGCCTTTGTATGAAATATGGCCCCTCATATGCCACCCACCTAAAAAAAACACCTAGCATTGACCCTGCTTGTAGTGAAACCTACTGGATTTACAGGAGTCCATATGGAATATACATTATATACACATATATACACATAAGGTATGTCTCCCTTTCAATCATTACATTACATCCAATGTTGGGTTCAGGGGCATAACTTTCGATTGAGCATTGGGGGGGGGGGGGGGGGGGTTGAGGTCTCCACCCATTTAAGAGGGTCCTGGTGGTTGTATTGGCACCCCCCCTATAATTCATGCCCATGGTTGGCTCCCTCACTTGGTTGGCACATCTCGGTACCGGCCAATCTGTGGCACGTTTAGCCCAAGAAGACACTGCAGTTGCCCCCCCCCCCTTCCTCCCTAACGTGGAAGTCAAGCCCTGGTGGCCACCGTCCTCGGCCCGTCCTGCATTTTGTGACGTACCGCTCACTGGGTCCTCTTGGTGGCGTTCAGAGCCAGCAGGAAGCCCTTATATCGTCATCTAGCCAAGGGTAACCGTCAAGTAGGTGACCTGAATTCCCTACATACGCACCCATATGTATGTAGATGTGGCACACGATGGTTTCTACAGTGGCAAAAAAAAAAACGTAAAAAATGGAGGCGATTAGCTGGAAAAAAAGCAGAAAATAAATCCAGAGTGTTTCCTCCGACAGACCGCAGACCTCGGTGAAAATTGTGGATTTTGAAGTAGAATCTGTTGCTGGTTCATTATCTAGTACATGTGCGACTGAACATATGAAAAAACGGCACATATAATGGTTCATATAAGGCATTTTTGTTATTTGAGTCATACATGACAAAGCATTATGTGTTTTCTATCTTTTTTTCTTGTCTGATTATGGCCATATTTATACCAAAAATCACAATTGACATGTGAGGCGCTCAAGGGAAAAACCTGCAGAATAAAATGCAACTTTTAGACGAACTATGCATTTTACCATGTGAGGTAACATATGGCTCCAGTAGGAAATGCATGTTTATTGCTTGTTGATGCTTAATAAAATATTAATATTGCTTTTATATTATTCTTATGAAAGATATATATTTCCATGTATGATCTCTCCACGTTCAGTTGGTTTAATTAGATGTGAGAAAACTCATGTTATGCTCTCAGAACACAAAGTAAATGCATGAACTGAAAAGGGACGTTTCCTTCTCGAAATACGCATTCCAGTTGTGCGGAACTACTGTCCACAATTCAACTGAGTTTCATTCAAAGAATTATGAATAAAATTTAATATGGATTGTACATGAATGTAGGATTTATTTGTTTGACGGTACATTATTTCATATGTATTTTACACGAATAGAGGACATATGTGACTAGTGACATACATTTAATATGGATTGTATATTTATTTTCAGTGGCATATGTAGAGCTTATATGATGTGGGTAAAATACTTAAGAATCAGATGTTATTTTTAAAAGACTTTTCCATATAGGCACAAAGTTATGGCTTCGAATATTACGGTTATGGAGCACTGTGTGGTCTTAAAAATTGATGAACATGCGACTTGCTGAAGCAGGCAGACTTACTTCCTGCTCCTTGTCAAGCTGAGACCTTGCTTCCTGGGCTGCACCTTGAGACCAGCACACCCAAATTCCGTTGTACTTTAAGTCCTGAAAAAAATCTGAAAGTTTGCCAGAACTGACTTTCATGGAAGCCTGGATGAGAACAACAGCTTCATCTCAATGGCAGAAGAATATAAAGAATATGTGATTTGGGTAATTAAACAGGCGGTGAGTATAGTTAGTGTGCATTTACATGCATGGTGCGGATCTTGGATTTTTTGACATTGAAATGCGCGGCGGCTTTTTCAGATGCTGATGTTGAATTTCTTTGCAGGCTTCCATGGTCTGCCTGCTCATCTCCCAGATGAAGGTCACGGACTCCTCACTGGGCACATGCATTGTGAGTGAGTGAGCATGTGCCCAGTGGGCGTCGCCTGTCTGCAGCATGTGACCCTGAAGTTCAGTCATGTGATTGGCTGATAAACTAATCTATACAAAACTGGCTGAATTACAAAATGTCAAAAAGTGCACAGCAATTATCTGCGGACATTTTACTCAAGAAAAACCCATAAAGTATTTTTTTCTTCTAAATTCTATATTCTAAACTGCATTTATTTACAGATTTAAGATATTTGGACAGATTGTGGCCTGCAGCAAACAAAGCAGATGCTACAAAGCAACACAAATTAGAAAATGCAACATCAAACGGCAAAGAAGCCTGATTTATTTTGGTTTAGAAAGACAGACCACATCCCCGTTGCCCACAGAGACATTCTGGTTATACCTCTAATGATCCTTTAATGGTGGGGGGGGGGGTGAAATCTCTGCCCCCACCCCACCAGTTAAGCTCAGGGACAATGATTTACACAACCCTGTCACATCACTCATCCTCCTGCAAAGACGGCCATTATTATGATGAAATTAAAACCATTACGGGAAGACTGCTCACACGGTCAAAGGTAAATGTTTACTCAATTAGGTGTGGATGACAAGAAGGACTAAAATGCTGTCGGCATATGTTTGGGCCCAACAACGGGCAAATGCCCTGGGGTGTGTTTTGCCAAAGCAGGGCCTCTCCTCCTGCCCAGTGCCAGATCTCCGGACACCCTTCCACCTGCGCCACCGTTTGTGTGACACTTGTACTCCCCCTGATATTATTTGCTCGCTGATGATCTGGGACCCCCCCCCGAGTGACTGCTGGCAGATGGCAGACCTGCTGAACACTGTTTTATTCTCCACCGGTTATTTACACACAGGACATCCTGCTGACGAGGGAGCGGCACTCGCTCCGTGCGTGTGAAGCTTCCCGGTGTTTGGGAGGCCGAGCCAGACGGTGACCACGCTACAGCATGTCCATGCTGATCGTTTGTTCTGGCTGAGCAGCTAATTATTCATATTTGATTGAGCCCTTGTTTGGTTACATGGCTCAAATTGCTTTACTCACATTGGACAATGATGAGTTAATAATAAAAAAAAATGGAATAGAATTGTCGTTAATGTATACAAGACTGTAATAGTGCAATATTGTTACAAAAGATTTTATTATTATTATTATTATTATTATTATTACCATTATGATATTATTTATTTTTAGATATTAGTTCACATAATTTCATAAATTAATAATAATATTAATAACATTATTATTTTCATTAAGGTAATTGAGTTAATTATTGTTTCATACATGATGAACATATTTTATTGTGACATTCGTCTGATAAATTTTCCAGTTTTAGAAGTTAGAAGTTAGTATAGAAGAATAATTTCCATATCTCAGCTAGAGAAAAAAACAAGCAGATTCCATATAGCTTTGTGTCAGGGCACTTTCAAAAGACCATTTGATTTTTTTAGTTTAAAAGTTTAAAAGATTTCAGACGTTCCTCCTGACATCACCTTGGATTTAATTAATTCTGATTAACCTCAAATACAGAATTCTGTGTTCCAAAGGGCATCTGAAATTGCAATCTGAACTGAAAACTCTGTGATATTGCACCAATTGACCCAAAGGGGGCACTCTTTGCTCTAACAAGATTTGCAGCAGTAGTTAGTACACTCGTGTGCGTAGAAAAAGGCTGTGGTTGATGTCCCGTCATGGGTCATACTGTTGCCGTGGAAGGAGACAAGGCAGAAGAACAGAGATGGGGAACGCAGGCATTGCTGTTGCTGGCTTTACCTTTCCATCAGCACATGCTTTTGTAAAATTCAGCTATTTGCTCCTGAACCAAACCTACTTCTGCTCAAAACAAAAAAAAAAAAAGTAGGCTTGGTTTTAATGGAGTCGGAAGAAAGAGCAAAGTCTTGTGGGCATTGTGGCAGAATCAAGATCGTATCGCTGAAGCTAGGAGGGATAGAGATGGAGCAGCTGCTGGGAACCAGCAAATCTGGGGCCTCTGAGCAGGAGGAAAAATCCAGCAAATAGAATTCTGTCGTCAGAATCTAACATTCCGCGGTGATCAGCCAACATCAACATGCTAACGACACCTAAGCAAGGACTGCGGCATGAAAAGTGGATAAGCTCATATCAGATAATGCATCCCCAGTCCCGTTCTGGGCTTGGCTGTTTCTCCTTGGGTCCAAAAGCAGATATCAGATGTGTGTCCCCTGTTCTGGGCCGGGGAATTCTCTGTGGAGTTCTTTGGACCTTAGAGGTGGAGAAAAGGTTTAATGCTGAGCCGTTTTTTTAAGCATCTCTCTTTGTTCAGGAGGCCTGCGTTGCCACCTTGGCTGCCGTCCTGGGAGGGGGGGGGGGGCGCATCCCTGGAGACAGTTGCCATGAGGTCTGGTTGGCCCGTTGAAGCATGAGCAGGACTCAAGGACGTCGCGACCAACCGGTACAGCCGTGGGACGGAAGGGTCCCAGAGTCAGCTGAGAGTCACGGCGCCAAGCCGACGGTTCTCCGCTTCTCGTGGGTCACCCAGGGCGGCCCGTCCCGTCCCATTGAAATATCCCGCCCTCATGCATAATTTTAGACGGGATGCTTGAATCAGGTCGTGCCCGAGAGGACTCCGATTTGTCTTTGAACGGTATGTGCAATGCTGGATCGTTAATTATAGACTAGGGCAGGGAGGGAAGGAGGGAAGGAGGGAGAAAAAAAGGAGTGCGATGTATGGCACCCGCTTCCCTCGATCTTAATCCGACAATCTATTCTCACCTTTTAATTTATGGAGTGCAAGCCCTGCAGTTCAGTGAGACTATTTGTAATTAGCAGGAAGGCGGTCACATGATCACTCCAGCCACGTATTGATGCCTCTTGTTCAATGTGACGTTCCTTATCACCCCTCCCCCGCCTTCCATGTGACCCTAAGAGCAGAAGCACAATGACCCATTTGGCTCCAGAATTTGTAATGCGGTAAATTTAATAATTTGTTGGTGTAACGCATTTCCCAGTCTGGCCCTGTGCTAAACACACCACAGGACTGCGAGAGAGAAGCAGATGAGAAGACGCCCGGAAGCTGAACACAGGGCCTAGAGAAATCGATGCTGCCCCCCGAGGGTCCTGGTGAAGAAAGTGACACACCGCTGGAGAAAAAAATGAAGATTGGCTTCATCAAATCTCCCGGAGAAGAAGGGTTTTTGCACGCGGATTAATAGCTTTCAAACATTGAGAAAGAGAATCTGGATTAAAGGCGACAGACTTTAAATCCGTTAATCGTCTTTGCAGAATTAGCGTAATATC
Source organism: Brienomyrus brachyistius (assembly GCF_023856365.1). Classification (NCBI taxonomy): domain Eukaryota; kingdom Metazoa; phylum Chordata; class Actinopteri; order Osteoglossiformes; family Mormyridae; genus Brienomyrus; species Brienomyrus brachyistius. Next base: position 73,364 of record NW_026042422.1, on the reverse strand, counting down.
CGTCGCTTTGGGATGAGGTGCAGCTTTGGTCAGTGTGTGCGGAGTTTATGGGTTTACCTGTGCATATGATTCAGCTAATCAGGGGAGATGAATTTAGCTGATTAGTTGAATTAGGAATGTGAATGGGAGGGTAACTGACATACTCTGAGAATAAAAGTCAATTCTTTGAAAAGTGCCAGAACTGAGGCAGTAGGGCGGCGCTCTTCCCTCCAGGAAAACAATGAAGTGGCAAAATGCTGGTGGAGGGTTAGGGTATGCGTAGGTTGGATGAGATGCCCCTCCCCCCCTCAATTAAATGTGTCTGGAAAATCAAAGGTATCCCATCTCCCTTATATTAATTGGCTGGATAAGGCCTTAGCTCAGCGTTTAAAAAGCTGACGTGTTTGAGTGTCCTGCCGCATCACGGTCTGCAGGATGCCGGACTGGCCGGGGGGGGTTTATAGAGAAATAGAGAATGAAAGATATTTATAAATATAATCTCATTTATAAAGGAGATTCATAGTATCTTATTATTATTATTATTATTACTGATGAGGAAATCTAAGTAAGGAGCCTTGGCGTTCCTGCTTGGTAGGAGCACTGGGATTAAAAGCGGATTTGCTATCCCAGGTATGTCTCCAACCGGACAACTCCATCCCTGCAGGGCCACGAAAATGCCAATGGAGCTAAGCTGCTTCAGAAGAGTAAGTCCCGCTGGCCGTGGCCCCCAAAGGCAGCGCTGGGGCCGAGGTGAAGCGCGTAGGCTGGGCCGAGCCGCTGGAGCAAAACAAGGAGAGTGATTTATTTGTTCTGTCATCTCTGGGCCATCGGGTTGAAGGTTGGGGTTGTGTTGGCGTTGGGCTCTCGTGGGTTTATGACGTCCTGCCCAGGGGCGAGTCGATGCTGTTTTTAAGGTGGACGGCATAGCAGGGGCCATCATTTTAACAGAGGGACCAATCTTATCATTTTAGCAGAGGGCCAATCAGCTTTTAGTTGGAGCCGGGGTCCCTGTGACCCCGCCCCTGGTCAGGTTTTCCTCTCATATAAACGGAGATAATATAAATTGAATAAACCCCTTGCCCAAGGTATATGCTTTTAGATGCACATTACATTACTTGGCAGCTTGAAAAGAGGAATAGATGAACTTCCTAAAATCCCTTTGGACTCTTGGTCCAGAATGCAACCCCACCTTGTTTGCGTGGGAAGATCAGATATGCCCTTCATGGTTTGATTTACAGCACCTTCTCGGAGAAACAGCACCCAGGACCGGTTGTAGCAGAAATTAAAGAGACAGAGCATATGGTTGGTACAGTGACACAACTAGTCTTGGCTAATCCATCACTTGTGAAGTCACTGCCGTAACTAATCATCCAGGGGCAAGTGACAGTGGTGACTGATCACCAATGCAAGGCTATAACAAACAGGAGGTGTCAAAGCGAGGGGTAGGAGTTCAATGGCCTTATGGGGTGGGAGCACATCTGTGCTGAGCTTGGTGGCGTGACGCTCTCTGGAGGACCTCAGTTCCCTCCATAATATCCCCATATATCTTTAATATCTGGGAGGGAGCAGAACCATGGGCTGTCTGTGGGTTCCTGAGGACCGGACTGGGAAACACTGGCTTAAAATATTTTGAGAATCCTGTCAGCGTTCCGCCTGATGTCTAACGCAGTCTATTTAGAACGCGCCTCTCCCCCGCCCTCCCCAGGTGGTTTTCAAACCTGAACAGGCCAATTTCGACGCCCAGCTCGGGATACTGGCCTGGAATTTTGTGGGCCCTCCCTCCAGACCTTGCACCCGTCCTACTTCAGTCCTCTGAGGGTCAGGAGAGTCTGCCGTGAGAACAAGGATGATTTATAGACCCTGCATTCTCCTAGAAATTATACAGACCCATGTAAAAAAAAACAACAGTGTGACGGAATGGTGATTCCTACAACCGGAATCCATTATTAATGGTTCCATCACCGCGGTGACGTTTGGGGGGGTGGGGGTGGGGTATGAAGCAGCGGGATGAAGCCTGTTGGGTATTTCACGGAAGGCCTCGACTTACAGGCATAAATATCAGCCGTTACTGCACGTCATCGCCAGTAGCTGTAAGGAATTACATATTATATAAACATAAAGCTGCCGGCAAGTTTTCTGTAGGCGAAAGGGAAAGAAAGGGAAGCATCTGGAGGAACGCAGGTAAATACGAGAGTCTGCACAAATCCGGAATATGCATGTCATGGGAAAGGATCATGAAGGGAAAACGCAGCGTGTTTGCATTACTCAGAGGAGTAGGAGACGGATCCTTTATGAGCAGCATGATAACCCAGTTTAATATATATATGAAAAAACGATTATCTTGCAAAACATGTAGGCTTCATTTCAGAGATCCGTTTGTTTTGTTATTGACTAATTCCACAATATGCCCACTCATGAATACACAGTCGTCCATTACATCAATGTCCATCCTACACAAGAACTCTCGAGCATCCAAAAGATTCCGCAGAGGATGGCCCGAAGTTGCTCTCGGTCCCCGTCCCGCTGGTTGCACTTCTCAACGTGGTACGTTGAAATCTCCCAGCAGTCCTACCAGCCTGACACCAAGATGGACGACTGTAATTTTTCCATGCCTCTGATCGGGGCTGTGATCTTGGGGCGTGGAGGAGATTGCCGGCCGACAGATTCCATGATATGACAACTTATTCGGTGGTATCACAAGCTAAAAAAAATATGTCATGACTGTGATGAAAATGTAACACTACAGCTTTGAGGTCAATTCTATTGAAGGATGAGTCTTGGGGGTCCTGGGTTATTCCCTGACTTGCACCTGTAGCTTCTGGGATTGGCTCCAGACTCCTGTGATTCTGCTTAGGATAACAGAGTATAAAAAATGGTTGATTGGATAGAAGGACTTGGGAATCCTAAATGCCCCCTCAAATGCTGCTTAAAACACAATGTTTGGTGTTTCCAGAAAGTTTCAAAATGTGCTAAAATTCTGTGTTTCACCGGCAGTTGCAAGTCTTCTAGGAAAGCAGGTGGATGTTTTGGGGGAGGGGTGGGGGGGTGAAGTTTGAGTGAGGTGCACAGGAGTGCCTCGACGTGAGTCCTTGTCACTCGGTCCGTCACTTACAGGACTTCAGTGGCGTCGACTCCTTTCTCGATTAATGACAGAGAGTAACCTTTCACATCAGGCCCGGGGTGTTTTTGGTGAAGAATTAATAAGCCTTCGGGGCTCCCTGCCGATTGATATGCTGGCCCGAGCTGAGGATGACACAATGCATTATGGATGAGTACAGCTCAATAAAACATTTTGGCTCTGGTCTTAAAGCTCCGAAATGATCAGCATGCCATGGTTTGAGACACGGTGAGCATTTGGGGCTCTAGGGCCTGTGCCCACTGTCTGCCGTGTGCTTCAAAGAAGCCGCCATTATTAAAGGCCTCTCTGGTTTGGTTCAGTATCTTGCAGGGTTTCTCTAGCTTTGGACCAAGGAGGAATCCATCCATTTGTCATGCTCTGGCTGATCCTTGGACATGAGTCACATCTCAATGTATTTCCAAGCTTGATACCCACGCTGCATGAGTCCTACCATGATTGTGGAGTCTTTGTTCAGATGTGGGAGCTCTTAGAGATTCCCTTCCAAATTGATGTGTCGGACTTGATGTCTCGGTGTTGATGTCATAGTGTTGATGTCTTGCTGCTGACCTCCATGTCACCTTTAGTTGTGTCTCACAATTTCATCCCTGAAGAGGCTGTTCAATAACATGAATTCCAATAGGACACCAGTGGGCGCCAACGTCAACTCTAGCCCCAAGCTGATTTCCAGTTTCTTCACTCGTCCAGGGTTGCTGCATGACATTTTTCACTCTCCATGCGACAGTACAGGCCAATCAGCTAGCAGTTAAGGGGGAGGCCCCGCCTTCACCCTGGAACCACCTCGTAACTGTCTCATGTGATGGCAGCCGTGCGACATTGGCGTGAATCATGGCTCTGTGGTTATGATGTCTCTACCAGGTCCTGTGATTTCTGGGTCACCATGACCTGCCCTGTGAGACCCAGAAGTCATTGCATACATGCCGGTACCTTCATTGTCAAAAATAAATTGATGCTGCCCTCAGGAAGGGATTAAAAATGCTGCGACATGCTTTTAAAAAATATACTTTCTGCAGGAACGCGGCGGCACTGTAAATCAGCCTCACAGATGAAGAACGGGTGCGACGCGGTTTAAAATAGCATGTCAGGGCGCCGCGGAGGCTCATTAAAAATGGCCACGGCTGGAAGAAAAACCATGTTTACTTTTTAAGTTTTCGGTCATTTTAAAATGAATAAAGATACCGGATCCTCTGTCGGGGCCTCACTTAGCGTGGACTTGCACTCAGCAGTGAGCCTGGGTCAAGCTCATAATTCATAAAGAAGGGTCAACGTTATCATCAACTAATGATATGTTTTTAACTGGTGAGTGGCAGGGGAGGGGTATCCGTCTAACCCCACCTCCTTATGCACCTCCTGCTTAATAACCCTTTCATTGGTCAGCCCCTTCCACATTCCGACCAGGGTCATCCAGCCCCTCTCATTGCCCCTCACCCCTTTATTGGCTCAGGATGACCCTGTAATCCCACTCAGGGGTGTAATCAGGCCCCTGCCCTCTCCATCCTCGCGGGCTACTCCCCCCCCCACCCGAAATGACCAGGCGCATGAAGCCTCATCTCGAGAACTCCTCATGCATTTTTAACTCCACAAAACAAAGAGCTCATAAAGAAGATGGAGGAAGCATTATTTCCCTCCCGGACTCAAGGAAGATGAAAAATAATTTATTTTCTCGAAAGGGCATTAAGAATGAGGATTATGACAAACGAGGACAGGAAATTAGTGCTTTGGAATTAGATGCAGGACGTGACCAGAGCGCTGGTGATACCATATTACGAGTCAAGGATGTGCGGTAGCATGGTCCGGACAAAGAGATGAACTGGGGACTTAACAACCATTTGAATAATCAGCCGGCAGAAATGTGAAATTACCCCCCCCCCCCCAATGCTGACCTCAAAAGATGGATAGAACTTAAGAGAATTGCAAAAACGCCAGTCTCTGTACACAGCAATGCCATTTCAGAGAGGCATAATATTAGGCAGATGGAAGAATACTCGTTTTGTTACTGTGGAGAACGTGCATCCAGATTTATGACAGAACTACAAAGGGATTTAGGACTTTGAGAAGCCTCTTGTGCTGTTCTGCTTGAGGCCTTGATGTCGGCGCTGATGTCTGAATTTAGGGCTGATCTTCACGCTTGCTGGAATACAGCATGTGGGGCGGCCTGCCTCCCTCACGGACAGACACGCAAGCCCCAGGCTTGGCTTGTTTCCTCGATTCATTTCACAAATTTATTTCCCACTGTTTCATCTGTTGCCTCTGTTTCCTGTCTCTCTTTTCTTATTTTTTTTCCCTGAGATCATGCAAGCTGAATTTTCAAAGCCAGACACAAAAAACTAATTGATTTGCTTCCACTGCTTATTTCTGCGCAGTTCGTATCCCCCGTTCACCCAGCCGTCGGCCCTTCTGCGTCTTTTACTTTGATGCCTGCACGTCCCGACAGCCCCCCGACTGGCCATGGTGACACAAATTTAACACCATCCCTCTTTCCCCCAAAATCCTGAGGTCATGTCATATGAGAGGAATCAGCCAGATTCCTGATGAAAGTTTAAAGACAAGAGATTCTGTGTCCAGGATCCACGTGCAGTAACGTGGGTCAACCAATCAGAGCGCATGAGGGGAAAAGGGTGACATATGCTGGCCAATCAGGCGAAGGTAAGGAGAAGCATTCAGGGTTAAAGGTAGGGTTAGGGTTACCTTACAAGTTAGAGCCGCCCCACAGTCTGAACTGTTTCAGGACTCTAGAGGAACTGATGCTTTCACAACCACCCTGCTAACACTTCAACAGGTCTTATAAATATCGATGCCGTGACTGTGGTAGCATGCTGGCTATGGTTATCATGGTTGCTCTTTCGGACCTCTCCAGTTGGAACAATCGTTGCTGTGTTGTTCAGAGACATCGGCTTCCATGAGCAACATGAAGCGTGCATTAATGCATGCGTGAATTTCACTGCTAATTAAATGCAGTGTTTTGCTTGAGTCACAATACCAGATATTAAACTCGACAATGAGACCATCCCAGGAAGCCATAAATCGGGAACCGGGAAGACTATAGCCACATAATCGTGTTTAAATCACTGCGTCTGTTTCATAAACAACTTTGGCCCATTTAAACCCCAACTGGCTCGACACAAAGAACTGGTTCATTTAGCACCTCAAACCTGCGCCAGCAGTAATGTACGTTAGTTTGCTGTTTCTTTGTTTTGTAAACCATTTTAATTGCGTTGATAAATAAAAAAAAAGAAAAAAAAAACATTTTAATTATAAATTTGTACACTTTGACAATAAAGTAAACAGCCTTGCAGTCTGGTGTAGAATAATTCTCAGAAGACCGTGATTTAGACCGTGGATCGCTTTCTCACACATAATGATTAATATCTGCTGAAAAAAACAGAACGAGTCTCTGCAAATGAGCAAAACAATCTGTAAATGGCAAACATTTGCATAGAGAACCCAACTGTTCGAAGCCTTTAAATTGAATTGGAGGATCGTAGCGTTGCATATTACATTACATTATACACAGAGAATGTTTGTGAAGGAGGAAAAAATGTGGTTTAAAAGGTTTTTTTTTTTTTGCTAAGGGCCTGTCACTTTGTGAAATATCTGCGTGGACGTTATGAAGGCAGTGTCTCCCAGTCTGGTCCTCGGGGACCCATAGATGGTCCACGTTTTTGCTCCCTCCCAGCTCCATGCCAGACAGTCCACATTTGTGCTCCCTCTGGGAGGTAGCATAAATGTGGAATGTTTGCGAATCCCAAAGGACTGGGTTGGAATTAAGGCAGTTCTTGCTCCTCAGAAAGATCTTTGTCAGGGGTCACGAACGTGCTGGTGTGGAGGCCCTCCTTTTTCCTCATGGCACATGGTCCAGGGTCGTGGACATCACTGGGGGGCCATATTTGGCCATTCCATGTCCATGTCATTCCATGTGGTTCCACTGCCGAAAGAAAAGCAGCCAGAGATGACACGTGTGTCTTTTATGCTGACTAACTCCCACCCCTCTGTGAGGAGAACCATTTGGTATGTTCCACAACACTCCCACTATTCTTTAAAAAAAAAACGATGCACAAATATCGACGCTCACTTCGCAAATTAAAATGGGAGCCACTGCCAGCCATGTTTTTGCCCATTACCCTTTTCACCATACCCCTCCCCCCCCCAGCCTTGCCAATACAGCACTTTATTTTACTGCTGTTTGTCCTGCTAGGATAAGAAGATTGGTGGGAATATTAGGGCTTATCAGCCGCAGATAGATGGGATAACATTAGAGAGATTCCATAGGTGTCCTCGAGGTGCACTGATTATAAGTTGAAGATTGCAGACTCTCCGGGGCGGACCAGCTATCTCAGAGTTACCCCAAGCTGGGGCAAGAGAATTGGACAACCTCCTTATCATGATAAGTAGACAGAGGCAATTTCCAAGACTCTAATGTGGCCCTCGCTGAGAGAGGAGTACATGGGGGCATGTAAATGTGCCTGTCGCCCACATTCTCATGGTTTCAAGTGTTGTGGACAAGGCCAAAAGTCCACAGGGCAGGGCTGCATACAGGGGTGGGGCAACGAGACACTGGCCCTAGCAAAGCACTGATTGGCTCCCAGAGTGCCTCATGCCCTGTCACTCAACGATTCAAACCAAATCATTGGCTAATGATAAGGTTGGCCCCTCTGTATGAATTACGGCCCCTCTTATGCCCCCCCCCCCCACCCGTGACGGCTTTGTCTGACTGTTTGTGTTTTGTTTTGTTTTTTTTTTTTAAGTAAATGACCATAGTCATACACGGCCTGGTTCTGAAGAATGGCGACAGGTCCATTCGAACATTTCGTTGAATTCTTAGCAATAAATAGAATTTATTACTGAACACCGTGGGCTGAGTTATGCACGGACACATTTATTAGGAACCACGGTATGACTCCGTTTATCAGGAGGGGAAAAAGCTTTTCCCAGGGAAATGCAGATAAAACTGAATCATCCTGTCCAGATTACTCATCCTCCCAGTTTTCCGATGCCATTTCTCGTAACGGATAGACTTTGCGATAACGTGGATTAGCATGATGCGGCTGGGAAGCAGCCATATTCCCGTGGTTTGTATAAATGCTGAGTGTGGCAACCGAAGCTTATGTGTCTGTTATCGGTTAAGTCCTCTGGGGCCCCAAGACCGTCCACATTTTTTCTCCCTCCCAGCTCCCTACTGGGATGAGGACTATCTGGGGTGGGGGGGGTCCCCAAGGACTGGGTCGAAAAACAGAGGAAAGTACAACAAGCCTCAGCAAACAGGGAACACACAGCCACTGCCAAAAGACCATTTTACTGTGGACTCTAGTGGCAATAATCAGAAGGTCGCAGGGTCAAATCCCATAGTCAACAGAGGAATTTCACCATTGACCCTTCACCCCTAATTGCTCCAATTGACTGGCTGACCCTGTTTTCTCAAAAAAAACCGTACACAGCTTTCGGCCACATATGCAAAATGAGACCATGTGACCTAGTATGGAGTCCTGAGCAGCTCTATCCCGGCGCTATCCCACGTACCAGTGTGCTGCGATATAATCAGTTTCTGCCTTAGGAACCATCAGATCCCACCTGTAACTGGGCTATGAACTGGACTCCATTTTCCATGGCAACTGTGTTCCCCAACCTGCACATTATTATCATTTTATTATAAACTGGGAAATAACAAGATTTTAGTTCATATGTGGCAGAAATAGATTTATTTCAGCATAAGGTGTTGGTGAGGTGTAAAAGCTCATTGAATCTGCCCCCTAATGTCATACAAGGTTTCCGTGGACAATTGGCATCATTATTATAACCCAACGGAGAGAGACCGAGGTTCCCTGTTAATTTAATCTAGGGTGATGGATCCACTGCCATGGAGACGGACCAAGCATCCGAAGGTCATGTGGCTGCTCTGCAGACAACATCGAATGCTCCTGTGCTTTTAACTGGGTTGCTGGTGATTTCCCTCGTCTTTGCCGCGGAATGGCCCGATATTATGTCTTAATGTGCTTGTTGTGTTTCCCAGGTTCGCAACGGGAGTCACATTTCACGCCTGAAGTAGCATGCTCTCGCTAATCACCCCGCCGCGGCCCATGCCATCTCCAGGATGGTATATGCACACGACACGCCAGTGGGACCACCTTGAAGTTAACGAGACGAGCAGGGAGGTAATTTACTTTTCTGCTGAGACAAGAAGAAAGAAAGAAGTAATGCGTTGGTTGCTGCCGGCGTACCTGAGCGTAACAGGTCCGCAAGTAATTAAGGCTAAAGTGGGCATTAACGCGGAAGCTGCATCGCTGCGCGTTACGGCAATGGGACCGAAGGATGTTTGCCTACCAGTTATGCTAATAGTCTGTTAGCCGTAGCTACACTCCAGATGCATTCTGGGAGCTAATTGATGTTAAGTGGACTTAATGGCATGGCGCGGATCCGGCCGGCTGGCAGCCACGTCTTGCCCGCGGATCCCATGCCTTCTGACACAGCGCGGATCATCCTGATGAGATCGCTGAAGACTGAAGCTCGGCTTTGATCATGATCAGAGAACCGCAGACGCCCTGTACAGAAAGGCCAGGCAACTAAAAAAAAGGGGAAAAGGCATGGAATGTTCAGTTATAATTACGCATACGAACCATCTGCTGAAACTGCTCTCATGCGCCGGCCCCGTTCACACTTCCTTCCCAGTAGTGTCGAAACGTTCTGTTTCTGTCGCAAAGACAGACATGAAGCCACAAGGTCTTCCTGAGAAACAAGGGCTGTGACTGAGGCCCCCCCCACCCCCCCAGCACTGGGGCAGTCCTCTGTTCTTCACTGGGGGGGAAGCTACAGCAAGACCTTTATTAACCTTTTCCTTGAACTGTATTAAATAGTCTGCCAGTCGCGTTCGCCTCTGTCAGACGTCCCGGGGATTTGATGAGGCCGCAGTGGGGAGAGCGTGTTTTATGAACTGGTCGGGAATCCGCACATGTGATGCACACGTGACGCTCCCGGTTTCTGTGGGATGTGCCGTTTGAGGTGTGTTGTGATGGCGCACAGAGGGACAGCACTGACTTCTCCCTACCCCCCCCTCGGGTGTTAAAGGATTATGGGCTGTCAGTCCAAGGCCGTTAACCCGGAAACCTAAAAGGTCTCTGTTGACATGGGTGCATGCATGTCTTTTTGTGTTATTTTAAGAATAACAAACCCAAGTAATTTAGATGCTTCTGCCTAAATAGATGGATGGATGGACAGACAGATGGGGCATAAATCTTGCATATTGCCTGTAAGGAAACGGTAAAAATGTCATTTGAAACTTAACACAGTCACATGTCCTTCAATGACTTGGCAAAATTAATGTTACTGTTCAGCTTTCCTGCCACTGAAAAAGAAAAAAACTGTGTTGTTGTATTTTTTTCCTTTGGAAATTTCAGGACCTCAGGGTTTGGCACCACCCTGATCTTCTCGGAATGACAGGGCGTTGTGGTCCATGAGGCCTCGCTCTCCGAATGCATCCAAACAGGCTCCCTTCCAAAGGCCTTCAGCGCGGACTTTTCGTGGACCTTCAGGCACTCGATCAAAGACATTCATGGGTCCTCGCAAGCAAGTTATTTTCTAGCCGACCCCCCCCCCCTCCACCCCCCTACCGTTCACCACGCCAAGTTCCATGGAGCTGGCTTCAAAGCATGGCCCCATGAAAAGAATCTGTCTGTGCCGATAGTGGGGAAACGTGGCTGATTAAACTATCTGAAGCGGCACTTGAATGCACCCAACCACAAGTCATATCGAGCAATTAGCCTTGGAACATTCCAGAACTTCTTGGGACTATGCAGAAAGAAAGCAGCCTTTGACCTCTGACCTCCACGGCCGAAATTCGTGTATGGTCTTTGTCAGTGAGTACGGCAATGTGGAAATGAGAACCGTCTGCCCCTGCAACTTGAACCTTTTTGGGAAAAAAGTGAATGAAGTAGTTCAACGTCAGTCGTGATGGAGAGGGTGTGACTGACTCCAGGGCAGGGGGGAGCACAGGTAGCAGTCTGGGGGCCGTGTTATTCCTGTTGTCGATCAACTTTCAGGTACCGCAGACAGCAGGCACAAGGTCACGACCCGAACGAGCCAGACGTTAACGACCTTTAATCAATTCCGCGATCAGACGCAAAGTTGAAACGAGAGGGAAATTAGTACCATCGATATTGTGCTGCCATGGAAACAGTATGAAAGAGCAACAGGCTCTGAAGAAGCTGCTGACAACATAAGCAAAGGTCTTAAATATGTCTCCGGGTTCCCTGTCCTCACTAAATCAATAACTGCAGGACTTTAAGGATATGAATTGTCCTACAGCAGTCGTAAATTTGCTCCTATAAAGGGATGAAATTTCTTCTATGCTCGATTGCTTGGCGTAGGGCCCACGGTGATCCGTCTGACCAGGATTACAAAGAAAAAGCCTCACAGAGGAATCTGCAATGGCTGCCCCCTGAGACAGAATTATCTCAAATAAAGCTTTCAAAAAACAATGTCCTATAGCGGGATTCTCCTAAGCGGCAGTAAAGCATGCTGCATACTTGATTAACTTCCCATGTCTGGGAGATAATGGTCTCATGGGCAGGCTCAGCCATGCCTGTTAATTCAGGAAAGTCCTGCACTACACCGACCTCCGACACAAAAGCTGACGTTCTGACACATTGACGCAGGTCTGCACCGGCGGTGGCCCATAAGGGGAAGATTACACCACTCACGTACTCGTGAGGAAAAACTGCAGCCATTCCAAGCTGTGTCAGGTCACATTCCGTAATGGTCGAGGTCACATTCCATAATGGTCCAAGTCACATTCCTGATGTTTCCTTCCATACACTCTCTTCTGGAATTACGGGACAACTGGTGGTTAAATAGAGGCCAAGTATGATCATACGTGTGGAGCATTTCATCTAAATGAAAGTAAAAAATAAAAGAATAAAATAAACTCTTTTAGAATTTAGTATAGATTAATTACGATTTATCTGTTTTTTTTAGTCTTCATAATAAGCTTGTTGTTCCTGTGCAGAGGCACAGGACAGAATGTAAGGCAAAACCAAAGGTCCAACCAAGATGCTCTGCAGACTCTTGCCTCGTCATTTGACAGCTGTTAGCTTTTCCAGTTATAAACTGTTTAAGGTTGCATCAGTGTCAGCCTCCCTGTTTACATCCACCATCAAATAAAAAGAAAAAAAAAGCATGGCCCCCCTGCCCTAATCGCCAAATCAGTAATAAAGCAGCGGAATGAAGGAAAAATAGCGGGAGGGTGAAATGGGGACCTGGGGGGGGGCAGCTTCCAGTGTTTCCCGGCCGGAAAAGCTTTTCATTTTTTATGAAATGCTCTCCAGGGTTCATAGACCCTCTCTGCTATTTGCTATGACACTGCTGGCTTGCAGACTAAATATCAGCACACTGCTAACCCCGACCCCTGCTCGTGAATTACGTGCAAGTTTCGAGCGAGCCTGTTACTCTTACAAAATGGCCGCCCCCTGTGTGGCTGCAGAAGCAATGACATGGGAGCATGTTTATAAGCTTGACTCCACCTTTCTTGTGCAGAACGGAAGCAGGGTCGGGCACTCGGAGATCCAAAACAAGGGGGTTTTAGCATGTTTAGAAGCTTGACTCCACCTTTCTTGTGCAGAACGGAAGCAGGGTCGGGCACACGGAGATCCAAAACAAGGGGGTTTTAGTACTGGGGAGAACGACACAGTAAAAACGTCTCTGACAGACCTGGGGAAACAGACTTGAAAGCGGGGACTGAAATACACAAGACGCTAACAACTTGAAACAGCTGCGAACGATCAGGGTTTCGTAGGAGGTATATGGGGGGCGTGGCTCACAGGAGGTATATGAGGGGGCATGGCTCACAGGAGGTAAATGAGGGGGCGTGGCTCACAGGAGGTATATGGGGGGCATGGCTCACAGGAGGTATATGAGGGGGCGTGGCTCACAGGAGGTAAATGAGGGGGCGTGGCTCACAGGAGGTATATGGGGGGCATGGCTCACAGGAGGTATATGAGGGGGCGTGGCTCACAGGAGGTAAATGAGGGGGCGTGGCTCACAGGAGGTAAATAACGGGGCGTGGCTCACAGGAGGTATATGGGGGCGTGGCTCACAGGAGGTAAATGAGGGGGCGTGGCTCACAGGAGGTAAATAACGGGGCTTGGCTCACAGGAGGTATATGAGGGGGCGTGGCTCACAGGAGGTAAATGAGGGGGCGTGGCTCACAGGAGAAAAATGAGGGGGGCGTGGCTCACAGGAGAAAAATGAGGGGGCGTGGCTCACAGGAGGTAAATGAGGGGGCGTGGCTCACAGGAGATAAATGAGGGGGCGTGGCTCACAGGAGGTAAATGAGGGGGCGTGGCTCACAGGAGGATCGGATCAGCAGGTCATGACATTTCTGCCTTCCGCATATCAGCCTTCGAAGATTCTCTGTGGAGATTAATAAACCAAAGAGCAGAAATGCTTACAGCCTCCCCTCCATCCTCTGCAGTTTCCAAAATTGCATAAACTGTTTTTCCATCTTAGGGTTGAAGTTTTACCCCCCCCCCCCACGGTACAGGGAAGGACACATAAACCGTTACAGTGGATGATAAAACAAAAACAAGGTCCAATGTTAACAGGCACATCCTGTCATGAAGATCGTGTTCTCCTCTTTTTTTTAATTGCCCGCTTTTAAGCGCTCTGATTACCGGCCCCCGGACGACACGCTGATGCTTCTCTCCCTCCATTAATGTCACTTCTGACATCCTGATGTCACCCCAGAATGCCGAGAGCCACTGGACACCCAGCTTCCCGTCTTTATTTACAGAGATGAACTTTTGTCTTCTGTATTTTATTTCACGTTTGTGGATCCAAACAAAATAGCGTTTGAAATCTAGACAGAAATCGGGGATTTCATCCACTTCCCGGACAGCCCTGGCGGTCCGGTATCAGATTCCCAGCTGGATACAATGCCCAGGTCGGAGCTTCGGGGCTCTCTGTTCCGTACCTTGACTGTCCCATCGTCACCGCTAATTCCGGTAGTGATTCTTTTTTAGTTGGGGGGTTGGGTTCAATAAGCGTTTATCTTGTTGATCAGGTCCTGCTTTTGTCCTTTCACCAGGAATTATGTGTGGCGGTGGGAGTTGGGGGGCACAGCAAACCCTGTGTTCCATCCTGGAGATAAAATCATAGGAATTCCGATACCTCGGACAAGGAGCAGACCCGGGATTGATCTTTAAAAGGCTGACGCGAGATGCCGGGAATGCCATTTGGCACGTCGATGGAAATGCGATCTCAGGAAGGCCGCGATAAACTGAGGGGGGGGGGGGGGGGCTAAATGTGTTTGGCTGCAGCAGGACTGTCCCATGAATCAATGCCGGGGGGTGGGGGACTTAATTACTAATAAATAAATAAATAAACAAACAAACAAAGATATTGAGGTCAGATACAGGATGATCTTTCAACCAGAGAGCCCGAGCCGAGCGGGAAGGTCAGCCGCCTGTCACCCGGAGACGGTCGAAGTAAATCACCTTCCCCCTGGAGGAGGAGGGGAAAGATGTTTTTAAGCGTGTTTCCATTTCCAGCCTCTCACCTTTTAATTCACCTTCTAGAAGTCTGTATAGCTATAGGCCGGAAGGACAGTTACCTAAGGCCTACAAATGACCTGCAGTGCAGAGGAACTGAAATTATCCATTTTCTTGGTTGGGGGCCTTTCCTAGTAAATCTTTGCCTAGGGGCCCTGAAAGACAGAGCTGGCCATGGTCATGGGTTCGAATCCCCTGGCTGACAGAGTCACCATATCACCATCACAAGTCCCTCAGCCCCTGATGCTCCACAGATTCAGACTGACCCTGCTGTTTGACCCTAAAACCTACTCTCATCTGTGTATATATATATATATATGGGTCTACAGGTATGTCTCTCAGAGCAAGGGGATGGCTAAAGTTCCACTGTTCTCTTCTATTTCGCTGAAATAGTAAATTATACTTTTCTTTTTGTATTTAAGGTACAATAAAACACTACGTTCAGATATACATATTTCAAGCAACCGTAGATTTACTGTGTACAACGCACAAAAACGGAAAACAAAGTACATGTAACTGTTTTCTCCTGTATGGTTCATAATTTCACATTAATTCATATCCTCCATCATAAGAGGTGCATGAAATCGAGTTTCTTATGGCTTATGAGATTGCTGATGTAAAAATGCAATCCATTCAGTGATAATAAGTACATTTTAGCCAAATTGATTCTGGTAATAGGCTTTTGTTTCTATGTGCTTTAACAATTCATCTCAGAAAATATACACAATTGGCAAATTCAAAGGTTACAGGGCTTAAATACTGGAGCATAAAATTTAATTAAATCCCTCAGCCTTTCCAAATCACTAAATAGCATAACAATTGACTAGGCTACATGAACAATGTCAGCATACTTATAATTGGATTTAAATTTCAACACATATTTTAATTTGTATGACATCCAGACACAGGAGAAACTCTTCACAGACACAAAACCAGCATCTTGCCCTTGTTCTAAGTAAAATATGTAGAAAGTTAAGAAACGACTCAATGATTAAGTCAAGAGGTCGCTTGATAAGCATATAAGCAAACAAAATTTTATGGTTCAATATTGTCCAGTTTTTCTCAGTCCTTGTGCTGTCAAAATACAATACTGTGAATTTGTGAGGCCATAGTGTGAGAAAAGGAATTCTGTGAGAGAAAGCCAGACCTAAACCCGTCACCAGCAAGACCAGCTACTTTAGACTCAGATATAAGACGAGTTAAAAACATGACGATATATTTTTATATGAATGATTTTCATTGGTTTCCATTGAGCACTGCATGGTCACCTTGCGTTACAGTCATACATGAAGCATGATGTTTTCCATTTCATTACCAAAAACCTGTGAGTGTAAACCCGGAAGGCACAGACAGCGAGTCGCGAGGCGGGAATGGAACACAGCAGTGCATCACGGGATGGGGGGCAGGTGAACTGGAAAACCTGTTAATCGCGATCACCTGGCAGCAACTCCTGCCGTAGACGAGATCCCCACAGTCACACGTGGGTGGGAATTATTCAGATCCGCTCCCCACCCCCTCCCGCCCCATGGACTCCCACCTCCCATCCCGGCTGATGTTCATCTGATGAGGTCTCCAGTTTCCATCTTGGCGTTGTGTGTTTGATCGACTGGGTGGCTGGTAATTCCGCCCAGTGCTTCCCACTACTTGTACCTCTAAAGACACCCTTTCGGCCGCGACAGTAAAGAGGAAGTGAGCTCCCGTGCGCCTCGTAAACTGGCCACAGCTCTGATATGTGGGAACATTATCGCGCTGATGACGTCTTCTCAGGGCGTCCTCCTCAGTGAGAACCGGCCTCAGTAAACTCTCTAAACTTGACCCCTTTCCTGTTTGTGTTGCTAGTTTCTGACCCACAACGTCCGGTTTTCGGGTTTACAGAATCAGAATATTTTTATTCGCCATATACAAAAAGTACGAGTTACGGAAGTGCTCCGTTTTACCAGGCATTGCAGACCATAGTCTATCATTCTCACAAAGGACAGTGCTTAGTGGTACATTGTAAAATACTGAATCCATTTGAAGGCAGAGTCCTTTAATTTAAACGTGTTGATATTATGAGTCGCAGCGAGAGAGCCGCCGGTGCAGCCCAGCACGCCAATCAAACGTGCTCTCAGGAGCCAGAGATAAGTGTGTAACCATAGTAACTGATGTGCTTGTTCCTCCTCGATTTAAACTCGGTTAACCTGTCACTCTAGATGGGGTCTGAAGACATGTGTAAGCGCCATTTACTGAGCAAAAGAGTCTGCCGGAAAAACTCGTCTTTTCCAGCCGAGTGTGGGCAGCAGGGGGCGAATTCCGCGGCGCGCCTAATCAAACCGCTGACGGCCACCCGACGCCAAACTGCTATCGCACCTTTTCAGCGTTCATCTAGGCAATTACTCTTATCCCCATTTATCCTTTTTTAATTCTTAAAAAAAAAAGAATTAGCAGGGAACAAAAAAAATTAAACTGCTTCTTCCCCTTCAATGACATTACCAGCCAACCTCAGAGATGTTTGAAATTGTGAATGTGAATATCTGCTTATATAACTGCTAATGAAGTGAACAAATCAAGTATATGATGACAGAAATGCAGTTTTGGTCATTGGCACCAATTACCCTGGACCCGTCCATTCAAGGTACAGACTCGACCCCTGGTCCCAGAGGCAACAGTGCCAACCTTTGTCCCACAGTTCTGCCCAGACCCAAAATAAGTGAAGTATACTTGCTTCACTGAGAGCGACACCTAATTTTAATGACTTTGTTTAAAATCTTCTCCTGTTATGGGTGGAGATGCCAGCTAGAGTCCCCAGAAAACTGACACGTTATTAATCGATTCCGGTGGGAGGGTGGCGAACGTAGCTGGTAATTACAGTCAAAAAAATGAAAACACGCTTGTTAAATCATTTAAACACAGCGATCAAATCCAGCCAATTTTCTTCTGTCAGAATTTGATCGGATTCATCCCTCCTTTTTGCTAATTGAAGGCGCCTCTTTTAAATTTTCAATTTCAGAGCATGCCTTTCTCATTAATAATGAACGGATATTCTAATTAAAATCTGCCGCAACCATTTTACAGTGTAAACACAATTGATCTTGAGCTAATTAAGTTTTAAGCATCATTGACGGAACGCAATATTGGGGCCGAACACAGAAATATTCATCAATGCCGCGGCGCACAAATAAAGCATCACGCTAATTAATATGTCCATTTTCCATTTTGAATTTCACTTTCGATCAAATACACACCGTTCTGCAGATGCGTATTTTGGGAGCACATGGTTCTGTTTCGTTACGAACCTCAGGTAAACGTACTAACCTCAAGCAAAAGCCGGACAGTGCTCAAAGAGAAATAGCCCCGCCCCCAAACAAACAAACAAACAAACAAAATAACCGAACAAATGAACAAATAAAACAAGAAAAGCCGGGGCTCGGGCCAAACACATTGTTAGTGTGAGTCTGCCTGATAAATGGCTGGTGTGTAAAGCTATCGGTGTCCTGCTGTGAAAATATTGCATGCTTCTAGATACAGATGGGGATCTGTGTTTTTGTAAGGGTGGCCAGGGGGTGTGAATTTGGGGGGGGGGCTGTTGAGTATGTTTTTGCACTTAAATTGCGTTTGGGAAAGTGTGTGTGTGTGTGTGGGAGAGAGTGAGCACTTTCCTCAGATGATAACGAACCAACATGTAACCAGCGGCAGCATCATAGAAGTGATGATGTCAACCAGCCACCCCCATCCCCCTCCCCAGGCACCACCTCTCCCAATCTAAGGCCCCAGCAGGCGGATTCCTGGCTCTGGCTCAGGTGTGCTGTGTTTGGGGGCTGGGGTGGGGGTATATGGGAGACCATCTGCACATGCCTGTTGGCTATTCATTAACAGAACCCCACCCTCCCCAACTACGCACTTGTTGTGCGGCCAACATGCCTCATTTGCACAGCGAAGTGACTGAGCAAGACCAAGACTCGCACGATGGAAAGGTCAACAGACTGCCCCCCAACCCCCCCACCCCACACACACACACACAAAGCACACGCATGCCGACCTCGTAAAAGCCCACGCTTCCCCCTTTAAGCTACCGAGCAGCTGCGTGACACGCGACACGGATGCCTCCGGAAGGCTCGGCTGCAGCGAGGGCGGATAAAGTGCTCCGTGGATTCATCCATATTCATGAGAAGCAGTATCATGCAGGTTGCCTCTTAAGCCAGTTATGAGAAAGAACGGTGATAATCCCTCTCACCTTCGCTTCAGCCACCCTCCTCATGATTATATATAAAGAGGAGGTATATTTATGTTCCCTGCTGGGGGCTGTGATGCACTGAATTATTCATGCTGGGGCCATATTTATCGGTTGATTCCCGCCTCCTGTAGCTCTGATTCAGTCTCGGCTAGTCCGAAACAGGCTCGTTTTAGCGAACATGTCGACGCAGAGTCCCTCAAGTAAGAGAGAGCCTCTACAGACAGCACCCTGCGCTACACACAGCTGCTGAGCTAGAGTTTGTCGAAGCTGCTGTATACATTTGTAGACGTATATCCTTTTAAACATTAACATAGAAGATGTCTTTTCCCCCCAAGCATTTTATCGAGAAGGCAGGGTCACGCAGTCGCTGGGGAAATTAGGGGGGGGGGGGTTAGGGACCTTACTTCAGGGCCCAATGAGGAAGTCACACAGCTAACCGTGGGATATGAACCAGCAACTTTCCGCTTACAGGAATAGCAGCCTAGCCTGCTGAGCCAAAAGCAACTCTCATTTCCACTGGGGTTTTGAACCCACAGAAAACGGGCTGACCTCACGCAGCGGTAATATCACACCAGATTATACACCCATTGTCTTTGTGTTATTCACGTTTACCTGTCCGACAGAATGTGCTTTGTTGTTTTTCTATCGTCCTTGTTGTCTCTGTTTTCCACCGCTTCCTCCATCCCTCCTTCTCACCCGCTTCACTCGAAACACAGAACGGCTTCAAAGGGAGAGGCCTCTGTCCCGTTTAGCGTTGCGGCGAATCAGAAGAGCGGGCCTACCTACGTTTAAAAGGCTCTCAGCTCCACGCTGAGCTTCAATTAATCCGACGGCCATGAAGTCTAACCCCACGGCCCAAACAAAGGAAGAGGCGGGGAGAGAGAGTGACCTGATTCATTCCTGTCTAATTCGTATGATAATTAACACTCTGTTTTTCTGTTCTGCCTAATTGTTCTCCCACAGGGAGGCTGATTGGACTTTTCCCCGTCCTCCTGGAGGGCTCGTACCCACTGAAATGTGGCTATGCATATCGGCCGAACCACACAAGGCAGTTTTCAAATGAATGGAGCTGGACAGTTTTTCCCGAAAGCAAAGAATGCAGCCAAATAAAACTACAACAGACCTTTATTTTTATTATATAGTGTGCATATAAATTAATATAAATGTCCTGGATAAACATTGGAAGAAGGAAGGATTGATGGATTAATATAAATGCAAAGACTTCAGTGTCTAAAACGTTTTTTTTATGATGCAAGCATTCACGACTAGTTCCAAATTCCGACTAGTAAATTTAAGATTAAACTGGGTTTTTACTTTGCATTTACAAGAATACATTTTAGCTATGGGTTTTTTTTTTTATTGTAACAATAAACCATTACAATCTCTGCATTAAAACCAGCTGTGCAGTAAGCCTCCTGGCCAGCAGGGGCTGCTCTTGCAGTGCCCACTACCTCGAATATCACACTGAACAAACTTGCCTTGTCTGCTGATCTTGGGTTGCACTGTTTAATGAAGTCAAACAGTTTGTTCTCTGTGCAAAGATTTTCCCCAGCCTGTCTTTCCAATTGTCTAAGTCATGTTTGAATTCCGTTGCCATACCCCTAAGAAGTAAGCTCAATATTTGATTATATTGACACAACTAAGCAAATAAACAATGACTGTTATTCTGTGTGAGTGGGACCGAATACATTATTCTAGTTAATAAACTGCTTGAAGGACAAGTCAGCACAGAATCATAAAGCTGTATTGCAGATTTAACCTTCTAATGTACAAAGGAAATCGTTTGGTTTCTTATTATGTAACCGGTTAATTGGAGAATTAAACTGCCTCACATACAGTTATTTGTTTTTAGTCAGCGGCCCTTGTTACAATCAGAGATGTTAAAACGAAAACACAGTATCACAGCCAAAGTCTATTTTCAATCGTCAATGAATATGGAAGTTGTTGGTTTCTATTAGATTCTGATTTCCTTCCCACATCATGAGCAGGACACTTGCTATTCTGCTCTACATGCGAGTGGCTGGTTTGTAACTCAGGATGGGCTTCACTGGTACATCCACCGACCAGATGCTGCACCACAACGCCGGTGACGGAAATTTGGAGCGCGCAGTAAAAATGTTTGGGTTGCAATAAAGCTCGCCAAATTGCAAACAGGTTGCGGAGGGGCTGAATCTCGGGCTAATTCGCTCCATATGTGGACAAGCAGCGAAGAAGGAATGAAGCACTGGCAACATCACACGATGGGGCTGTGCCCCACAGCCCTGTCACTGGGAGTGGGCTTGTGGAGCGACGTCCATCAGGGGAATTAGTATGTAGCCATGTGTGAACGATGGGGGAATTAGTAAAGTGTCACCTAGTGGTGGGAACGAGATGATACAATAGCGACACATCTGTAGGACTCTTATTTAACTTACAGCTGAGCCAGGGGAGGGTGCAGATGGTCAGAGAACAGGCTGGAAAACAAGGCCACGCCCCCTGAGTCCCTCTGAGGTCAAAGGTGATGTGTTAACCAGAAGGGCGAATGTCAAATGAGAATGTTATCAATGAGCTGTTATATGGAGGAGAGCAGAGACAGGACTGCGGTTCCGCTGGCGTCTCCGTCGCGGACCATCGACACCGAAGGTGGTTGAACGGCTGCAGAAGGGATTCCCCCATGGATCAGACGGGGCTCAATAACCCCGAGGTGATAGATCGGTAACAAATGTTCCCATCCTGAGTGACCACCTCCCGAGTCATTACTCCCACCGACCGGGTGTCTCTCTGAGATCGCCTGGTCGATTCGGTCCAGTGACTCCCAGCATGCCTGGCAGCTCCCAGGCCATGGCGTAGAGGTAGCCCCCCCCCGCCTTTATCGCAGACTCTCCCCTCATAGCCAAACCTCAGCTCTCAAGGACCTGCCCATTGTGTACCCAAGGTCAGCGCCGCATGTACGGATGAACGAGGCCGAGTGATTTCCAAGTGGAAACGGGTCAGGTTTTTAGCCGGAGCCCATGACTAACGATCGCGGTCCCTGCAGGTCCGGCCACGGCGCAGGTTCAAAGGCTTTCGGGGGCCGTTCAGGTCTGCCTTTCTTGACGTGGGGGTCACGCGCATTTTGGAAACACCTTGATTACTTTGTAGAATTACATTTAATGTAATTAACGGCTGCAATTCTTTTCTGCAATTTTCTTTATCTTACATCCGGGGTCAGACTCTATGCTGATAGAGGGTCACTGACTTCTATACGACATGGGGGCTTTTTAAAATCTGTCTTGTGATGGTCACAGAAGATCCAAATGCGCCGTCGTAATGGAGCTTGGCTCACCGGAGATGATTCCTCACAACTTTTTAGGTTGGAGTTGCATTTCTGCTTTAAGGAACGGGAAACGATATAGCGGTGGGGGGGGGTGGTTTCCTTGATGTGGTGGAACTGGTCTGGATGGGAAAAACACCAGCTGGGGAGGGTCCTGAGAAAAGCCGTGATCGTAAGAGCGAGCAGGACCGTGTGACATTGGGACCAGGCCGGCCGGTGGGTGGGGATGGGGGGGGGGGGGGGGGTTTACTGGGGTTCCCATTTTAGGAAAAATGTACTCAGGGGTGGGAAGCGGTCAGCCTCAACACGGAGTAAAAAAATGGACGGACCATTTCTGCTGATGTACAAATAAAAATAAACCAAATGTCATTGCAAGCTTCTGGGACGAGAGTCTGGGTTAGGAAACATGATGGGGGAGGCGAAACAAAACAGCACAGCGACTTATACATAATCTGGGGAACAAGATCACGCCCCACCCCCACAGGAACACGCACCCCCCCATCCATTTTCCACGGTGGTCTGTGTGTCTCTGTATCGCTTTTCAGGCAGGTCACTCTCTTCAAGTCGACCCCTTGCAAATAAGACCATGAATATTTCATTTGCCATTTTTAAAATACTTTGCTCCCGTTTCCTTTTGGTTCTTAGTCAGTTCCCAGTGGTGGGGGGGCGGTGTGTGTGTGTGTGTGTGGGGGGGTGGGGCGGTCATGAAAAAAATCTAGCTTATGAATACAGAATAGGGCGTCAGCGGCTATGCGATGGTCGGCCCTTTATTAACAATGAGGGACAGTAATTTGGTTCAGGAGATTAATGGGTCATTTTACCGCTCTGTGGCTCACGACCTTTTCGCATTGATGAACGACGGCATTTTATCTCGGAGGCTGTTGCCCCGCCCACGAGAGAGGAAGAGTATGCTACACTTGATATTATCATCATCATTCGGCTTACCATACCCCCCTGCACGAACCCTCATCACGATGCGTGCAACATTCAACAAAGATGGGTCCCTGGAATCGCTTTACAAAATATATCATAATTTCTGGGGGGGGGGGGCTCGTGTTTACAAAAAAGTCCAAAGACGCTGAGCGCGCTCTGGCCTGAGATAATTAAGCTCCGATCCAGCTACTCGCAGGAAAACTGCGGAGTGACAAAACTAAATATTTTAAGAGGTGATTTTCCAGGTCAGCAGTTAGAGCCGTCGTTGCTTAGGGGACCTGCCACGTCCAAAAAAAGCTGTATTTTTCGCAGATGTATATTAAAGCAGAACCTGTTCTGCTTCCTCGCCGCCTCGTGAGCATCTGCAGGTTCCCAGCTGCATTCACCTTCAAACTGCATTCTCAGCAGGACTCTAAACGTTCGCACGCGCATTCGGCTCTGCTTTGCATGCTTCTCATACTGTATTTATGTTTCTTTTTTAATCAAAAAGACCCGGCAAGATTAATACTTAATACTTAGGCGTTTTTTTTTTTTTTTTTACTTGCAGGGACCTGCAATCCGCAGTTAAATGCCAAGGGTAAAATGACGAAGGTAAAAATCTGCATTTTTTTAAAATAGATGTTTTGCTGCTGCACTTTTTTGGGGAAAAAAAGTGTCAGGTTGGTACATGGGCAAACTGTCAGTTTGGTACATGGGCAATACGGCATCCTGTTCCCACTGTGACCCAGCAGCGAACACCGGCGGAAGTTTTTTTTTTTTTCTCAGATACATAGTCTGATTAAACCGGAGCAATTTGGAAGTTCTATAAAAATGCAAATGAAAAGCACATAATTTTTGTTTTACTCGTGATAATAAGGACTTTAGCGGCTGACGACAAAAAGAGCCTTGCAGTGATATTAAATTCTAGCGGGGAGCTCCACGCAGCGTCTTCTGCCGTCCCCATTAACGACTTGTTTGCTGAGGGAGATTGCTCTCGTTTTGTTGTACAGAACGGGATCGTTTTTATTGCTATTATTTTGTTTTACGATCCTTAAATGATGAACTTGAATGGCAGTATTTGTCTCTTTAATTCCCGAATAATTTTCCCTTTTCTCCGTGCTTTAAAGCGCACCTGTGTGAGTCCTGCGCACTCACGAACGATCATATGATGCAATTTTCCGCAATTGATTCTCGGCATTGATTAAGGAGCTTCTTGACTCGCAGGATCTCCTGGGGGGTCTAGAGCAGAGGTTTTTTTATGACTAAACAGTGTTAGAATAACAATGTATTTGTGTATTTATACGCTTGTTTAATCTTTGTTGACGCTTTTCATAGCCGATAGAGATTTTCCTGATAAACTACGTCTTCTACGCGTCTTATTTCAGGTAAGAGAAATAGGTGAGGTGACTGATAGCTATAATGATTGTTAAACTTGACTGTCCCGCGTCACAAGTGCCCAGACCTCTCTGTGGCTGATTGTGGACTTGCTAAACCTGACCTTCACAAGGTGTTTAGAACCTGGATGGGAATTTCGTGGTGTCCACCCGCTAATCAGTGCACCAGGTGAAAACTTAAAAAGTTACTGCTAAACGCCAGCAGATTGACTGAGCGAACTTTTTGATGTGAGGTGGCAACAGGGATGGCCACATATTTCCTGCCGCCCCCCCTCGATCCGCCCCAGGTAGGCATGTCCGTTTCTGCGGTAAAGTCCAGTCGCAGTGGCGGATTTCTTGCTCCGTCCAAAGGCTGAGGCTCTGCACGGATGTGATCCGCTGCATGTACATTTGTCCTGAGGTGAGGTCATCACTCTCGATGGTTAATCTGCAGCCGCTGCTGTACCGCTGCCCCCCCAGCCCGGCAGTCTGGGGTGTGGGTATGAACGATGGCCGCCTCAGAGTGTGGAATGATGTACGAGACCCCTGATGGCAGCCGACGTCCCGTAAGGACCAGCATCGTCCCCCGCCGACGATTTTCTTGTTGCCCGCCAGAGACGCTGCTCGCTTGAAGACTGATAACGCCCGGCCACCTGGCGTGGGAGGCACCCTGTGATCACGGGTGTCGATTTATAAGGGGGGGGGAGCAGGGGGGCCGTATCTGGCACATGTCGAGCAGTAGCACGAGGATGAACGTCATGCCCAGGAAAACTGCAGAGGGGGGAACTATTGCTCACCAGATTAGGCCTCTGTGCTAGTGATCAGATGGTCATCAGTTCAAATCCCTTGCTCAGTGACTGGGGTAGTGAGGAGTTCCATAACCACTGCTACCCCAGGCCTGGACGCCAGATCCGCTCCACCCTGATAAATACAATGAGCCTCCATGTTCTCCCTGATGCCATTGAAGATGCTCAGCCAAGACCGTATTGCGATGCACGAAGTATATCGCTCGCTTTTCCGGTAATCTCTGTCAGTCATGGACAGTCATATCCAGCCCATACAGATGGTCTCCAGCTGGAGGGAGACGTGCTTTTCAAGGAGCCTGGCCTGCCGTTTGTGGTCTGTGAGGGTCCTTCTGGAGTGTAGAGCAGAAATGAGAAGCTGCTCGTCTTAATCCTAATGGGAAACCCCCTTCCCCCCATTGGCCAGAAGTTGTCACTCTGAGCTGAACCCCATCTGAAATTTGAAATCAATCAGAGACATGAAACAGAGGCTGAGCGAAGGGACAAGTGAGAATTCAGTGACATGTGCTCCCTGGTTCATGTGGTGGTGGCTTGAAGATTGAGATTTGCCGAGTACAACGTTCAGCCATTTCCTCTGCCGGAGGTCGGGATCCCACACACAGCTGATTGGGGGGTGGGGAGCTGTACGTATTAATTTGCTTCATAAAAATGAAGCTGAAAAACAGACAGGAGTTCCGCGGTTTGGCTCTGATGCCCATATGTCTGGTTAGCGGACCAATTGCAAGGCTCATAGACAAGAGGAGTGGCAGGTGGGGGTCATGTGACCCAGCTTCCTGTGGTGTCATATGACCCTTTGTTCACCTGTATTCTTCTGGAATAACCAAATGCACCGTGTACAGAGTGTGAGTACGTACGTGCGTTTATGCTGCCCGCTAAGCTGCTATCAGTCCAGGCATGTCCTGGTTTTGGGGGGGTTATGAAATGAGAAATTGAGGATGACCTATGTCCCGTTGGGTAGGGTTCCCGTCATGGTGCCGGAAATGGCCCATGACGACGACGCTGCGATGACTGAGCCTCTGTTCCGCCCTGGGCGAGTCCCACACCTTAAAGATTCTCTTCACGGTTGAGTCACATTTGATGACAGGTTTATAAGGCCAGACTGTCACTAAATTGCGATAATGTTGCAATAATCCGCTTCCCCCGTCGGTGCGCGATTTCTGAAGGCTGACGATCGGCGCATTGCCAGAAATGCGCTGGAAACTTCCTTCTGCTTTCCTGACCGCGTAGGCTGTTGAGAGTTGGAAACCCCCATCGAAGTGGCATTGGGGTCGGGCGGGGGTGGGGGGCAGTGGATCCAGGGTGCCATACGGGGGCCAAAAACCAGGACTTTTCCAAGTCAGATGGACGGTCTGTGGCTGGCAGTGGGATTTACGGCTGCCGTGCGGAGCGGAATGAATCGGCATTAAAATGTGCCGCTGCTCTTTGCTGCAGTATCTCTCCTGGCAGATGGGGGGCGCCAGAAGCGTGCCGCGTCCCAGCTCTGCTTGCCAGCTGGAAAACAAATCAAGCTAATTAAATATATAAACAAAACAAACGTGTTGGGTGTCAGGAGGGTGGGTGAATTTGTGCATTCAGGGAACCCTGTCCAATTATGAAGCGTTATATGGATCTGAGGTTTTTTTTTTTTTTTTTGGGGGGGGGGGGGGGGGCATCCCTGCGTAGGCCCCCAAATCTTTCGCTTTATTGTCTGTTGGTATCCTTTCTCTTTTTGATGACCCTGGGGAACAACGCTGTAGACGTTCCGCTCTGCGTCTCTGCCCATAAAGGACTGCGGGAGCAAGGAAATAGCAATAAGAATGACAGCGACAGCAGTCGCAGAAATTGTTCCCTTCCTCTGGACTTTTTCCCCCAGT
This sequence comes from Brienomyrus brachyistius, assembly GCF_023856365.1. Lineage (NCBI taxonomy): Eukaryota > Metazoa > Chordata > Actinopteri > Osteoglossiformes > Mormyridae > Brienomyrus > Brienomyrus brachyistius. The sequence goes on along the minus strand of NW_026042422.1, from coordinate 46,269 downwards.
GACAGACTGTTTACGTGGCAACTTTGGGGAAAAAAAAAAAAGGTCACGAGCAGCAGCCAATTGATTTATTTACCTCGTCGAATAAAAAAAATTGGCTTTTACTTTTACCTCCTTTGAATCGATGCTGCGGTGTGTTTACAGATGCGATTCTGGCCTAATGCTGTTCTCAAGGTCGCCGTGCGGGGACCCCTGGGATGCCGAGTACCGTAATTGAGGGAGCGCTGCGAGTTTGCTCAGAAAAAAAAAAAAACGGCACGTCGGGCGAGTGTAGGAAACCGCCGGGTCGTGATGATGCTGGTTCTGTGGTGCTTTTTTGCCTGCGGTGCTTCAGGAGACGGGCAGTATGATTATTTCGAGCGACGACTGCAGCAGGCTGCTGCCGTAACTGATGTATTTTGAAGTCCTCATCCCCGGCCCTCGGCCCGCAACGTCACCGTGCCTCTCTGGGCCCTGGCTGGTATCCGTGTGGCTATGTGCCAAGGCTGTGTCGACGGGGGGGGGGGGGTGGTTATCAGCCAGCCGTGGTGAAGGCTGCCAGTCACAAGCCCTGGAGTCGTAAAAACAATTCCCCAGGGAGGCCTGGGGTTTTGCGGGGGACGTCCTGACGGGACAGCAGCTGCCACACGTTAGCAGGTTTCCAGCAGGCTTTAGGATGGATGCCAAAAAGTGATCGGGGGCAGTTTGGTGTGGTGGAGGGCAACTTTTCACAGTTTAAGGGTCATCTGAAGGACAGTTCAGCCAGAGGGTGGCGCTGTATGATTTTTATTATATATATAAAACATTATGACCACCTCCGTGTGAAGTGAATAAGGTTGACTAGTAAAAACCTACCAAGATCCGGGATACATTAGATGGTAAGATAACATTCGGTAATCATAGCTGATATACTGAATGCAGAAGAAATAGGGAGGAAGATGCGAGAGTCTGTGATCAGGGCCAAGTCATTACGGCCACATGACTGGGTCAGGGCATCTCCGAAACGGCAGGGAGCCCAGGGTCGGCCGTGGTGAACACCTACTGAGAGCGGTCGGGGGGGGGGGGGGATCAGAAAGCGGGGACTGGGTGCTGCGCGGCCAAGAATCGTCGATGTGTGATGTGAATGAATGCTGTCCGTTGTGGGATAAACCATCAGAAGGACTCCTGTGACAGATAAGAGAATGGGGAGCGTCATGGGAGCGTTATGTCACACACAGGGCATGGAGCCCAGCTGTTTGAGCGTGTGTGTGTGTATGTGTGTGTGTGTGTGAGAGAGAGAGAGAGACAGGAGGAACACTCTTCTTGATCATTGATCTTGTGGTTAGTTTGGTACCGTGGTAAAAAGTTTATGGTCTGATACAGGGCAAGATGTAAGGAGCCCCTGTCTTTGATGTGATTGGCCTTGTCTGTCATGCCCCTCCCCCCGACCCTCGATGCATTGCATGGGACAGGTAGGCTGAAAAGAATCAATTTTTATTAACTCATAAGTAGAGTTTGAGAAAAGCAATTTCACGCTTGAGGGCGCTGCCCCGGAGTTGGACGGTGTGGCCGGTGATTACCGTTGTTTTCCCAGGTACAGAAGAGGAACAGGTAAGAAATTAATTATCTACCAAATACGCAAAAGCGGCCCTGTGGGCCCCTCGCTCTCCCCGCACCTGTTTATGCCTGCAGAGAGTTTTCAGAAATATATCCGATGAAGGAACTTAAGACGGTCTCAGATGGGCGGAATGCATGAATGGAAAAGGGGTACGATGCCAGATTCCCTGTCAATGTGATTTTATCTGTCCATTACTGCCGTTTGTTATTTACCACTGAGGGAATTTCATTCTCTTTTTAATTGCCGCTCCTGATAAATAGAGCCACAGATGGTGTCTCTGTGATGATGTCCCACGTCCCCCCGAAACGCTCAAATGGGAACCTCAGACCTTGCTTTGCTACCGTCGGCCACACTCCCATATCTGGGCGTCTCATTGGGTCATGTGACCTAGGGACCCCAAAGGGACAGGCTCCCGTTGGAGGGAAATCAGCACAATGGCATGCTGGGAAAGCCCTGCCCCAGCAGCACTAAATAAATACAGATTTATTCATTTTTATCCCCACGCTTTTTTGGCCCCCGTGGTGTCGTTCCTGTCCCTGCACTGAACACCCCCAAAATGGCCGTCTCGGACAACCTCTGTGAGCGCATGCTGGCAGCTCCCAGTCTGTCCATCTAATAACCTGCGGCAAGTTTGGCGTCCTGATCGATGAGCTTTAATTACTCTGTCTTTTTGCTTGCGGAGCACAAACATCAAGAGCCTTGCGGGGAGGGGGGTGGTGACCGAGGAATGCAAGGTGCTGCAGACCCGTCGAAGCTGAACTTCTCCGTCGGTCGGGGAGGGGGGCGGGGCCACAGTCACCCATCCTGCTCACATGGGACTGTGGCTTTGTCGTAGTTAATACCCCGGCATAATTACATAAACTGGGGTAATTTTACCGTTGAGGGGTGCATGCATTGATTAGCACTGCTGCCTCACACCTCTGGGACCCGGGTTCGAGTCTCCGTCTGGGTTACATGTGTGTGGAGTTTGCATGTTCTCCTCATGTCATCGTAGGGTTTCTTCCAAGTATTCCAGTTTCCTCCCACAGTCCAAAAACATGCTGGGTTTAATTGGAGGTTACCAAATTGCCCGTTGGTGCGCATGTGTAAGTGAGTGGTGTGTCTGTGTGCCCTGCGATGGGCTGGCCCCCCCATCCTGGGTTGTTCCCTGCCTGTAGCCAGCGGGATAGACTCTGGAACCCCCCCACAAACCGGAATAGAACAAGCAGTTACGGAACACGGATGGATTTGTGTGACCCCAGATGGTTTTGTTTGACGGCTCGCAGCGGCGCGGGGTAACATCGCCGCCCAGATCGCCGCTACAGCCTCTCGGTCCAGGCCAATAGCCAGTGTGCTTTTCAAGCAGATGACAGAGTGTTTTTAAGAGAGGTCTCCTCTCCGTGGAGCAGAGAAATCGCTTTAAGCTCTTAGTGGATCTATTCAATTAATGTATATATATTCTGGGGACCTTATTTGAGATCATGACTTCTGTTCTCCGCTGTTCTGCCATATTTATAATCGCAATATGCAGTGATATTATGCTATATATTATTTTTGTTAATTTCTGTCTCGTGCAGAAGAAAGATGGACCAAACTGCACTGTCTGTTACTTAGAACAGAATATCTCTTAAATCTCTCTCTTTTATTATTTTTTTTGGCTCTCAGAGTGGGACTTGGCCTCGCAGTGATGAAATGTCATCCTTTCTCCCTCCGAACATCCAGGGTCTATTCAGCCTAAGACAGGGCCGGAATATTTAAGACCTGGGGGAGTCACGTGTGTTAAATCCTGTGAGCTGGCTGGGGGCTCCTGTTCCAGGAGAGTGCCTCTTTCTGTAAGGGGTTACCGCCCCCGTCTGACAAGCGGGATGGCACTGCTCCTCCAGCTGTATGGAAATATGCGCCCCCCCCCCCCTTGATAACTTCCATAACCCTGGCATTTTATTAGGGCTGCTGTCAGATGAGTGGTATTTGGCGCCTGAGAAGGTCCCTGGGGGTGTCCTCGCCGAAGGCCGTCCCTCAGTGTCACCAAGCCAAAAGGGTGAGTGGAACCTGGGGGGGGGGGGGGATCAGCCCAGCCAAGGTGTGGGCCCGCTCGCTCTCTCCCTGTGGAGTCCGAGGACATCCCTTTCCATCTCGAACACTCTGTCTGCTACCTGGTTGTCATCCTGTTCCCTCCAGCTTTCTCGTTTCCCTGCAGACATTCTGTACTATATTACATTTTACTTATTTGTCCAGGGCTTCATAATGTTGTTTTTTTGGAAAACAGGGTTAGAGATTCCCTGGAACAGCTGTGAGTTAGTGGCCTTGCTGTGGAACCCAACCGTGAAACTACTCTACAGTGCCAACCCTGGGATTCGAACCAACAAACTTCCTGTCGTACCACAAAGTGACCGATCATGTCGAGCCGCACATCAGCTCACAGATCAGCCAAATTCTCCATAACGTAGCACATCTGTACGAGTGAGTTTATCTCAAGGGCCAGAACGTCTAGGGACAAGCATGGCCCCCATGTTACTTCAGCGGGGTCCGGTTAAGGGGGTGGGCAAGATGCCACCCAAATGCTTTTGGGGTTCATATTACACCACCCCCCCCACCCCACCCCATGACCGGCACGTCCCACAATCTCACACAGTGTCACATTTACATCATCCGGCCTTTAGTATCACTAACATCTCGTGTTTCAAGTGTTTTTGTCCTTATAAATGATGCACATTAGACATGCATCCTTCGCAACTTCAGAAAAAAAAACTCCTATATTATGTTCTTTCTCACATTATAATTGTGTTTTTTTGGTGAATTTGACTCGGGAGAGTTATTGTCGGGAAAAGCAATGCCCTCCCAGACACATGATCGCTGAACTCCTCTAATAGACACACTGACAAATTATAAATGAGACAGGCACAATGTGGGCACCACGGTCAGCCTTCAGGACCCGCTGTGGCTAGGAGCTCAGTAACCCGTCTTGCGTTCAGCATATTTTCCGGTTGGATGCCATTTTCCTTTTTGCGCCGAGCGCGAATTTGCATAGCTCTTCTCGTTCGTCCTCAAACGCCGACTCGCTCTCTGGTGCCCCGACCTTGCTGTGTCCATTAGCATAATGCCCACCCCTGGCGGCTCCCCCGGTGGTGGGAAAAGGCCAGTGGGACTGGTGGTGTGTGTGTGTGTGTGTGTGTGTTTGGGGGGGGGGGGTCTTCGATATAAATGATAATGTTTTTAAATGAACTGCTCTTAATCCCGCCCTCTTATGTAACAGCGGCCTCCACTCAATTGGTGGGCTTTGATTGGATCGTGGGGGGTCATGGGCTGGCTGGCAAGAACCCCCCCCCCCCCCCCCCCATTTATGGAAATTAGGTGAAGAGGTTTACATAAGGCTGTTAACTTGTGCAGGTCTGCATGTATTTAATGTACACTTAGCGGGCTGGTGCAGGGGCCTTCAAGGCCGCAGATGGGGGGGGGGGGGGCAGGCGCAGTGCTCCGGTCCATTAGTCAAGCTATAGGTTTTCCCAGCAGCCATCATTACTTCAGTCCCACCTGTGAAAAGTGCCCCCCCCCCCCCCCATTGCTGTTTGGTAAACGCCCCCGGCTTCTGTAAAAGCAGGCGTGGGCTTTAGCACGAAAAATCCCAGCGATGCCAAAGAGGATAACCGCCGAGAGAAAAAACAAAGCGGGTCTGTGCTGGGTGGGATATTACATTGCGGGGACAGGGGGGGCAGGGAGGGGATAGAATGAAAAATGGCAACCTGACATGAGGCGGCTGGGGCTGAGCAGGCTGTGTTTTAAGAGCCCAATCATAAGGCCCCTCACTCGTAAACAACGCGTTCCACTGAAAGCTCCAAAGCTCAGCCATGGATCTTTTTAGGAACATTCCAGAGCTGTCCACCCCCCCTGCCAATTTTCCAGAAGGAAGATGTCATGGGTCTCAAGACCTGTCCTGGTACTTGGTGTACTGAAGTGGGGGGGGGAGGGGGCTTGGGGGCTCTTGATTGCATTTCCGCTTTCCCATGTCCGCCTGGTGGGGTCTGGTCAAATGACTGCCCCAGAAGAGGCTGTTTATCACAGACAGAGCGGAAATCACACCAGCCTCACTCATCAGCTGCTGACAGCGAGGAAGGGTAACCGATGGCCAGCCCGTGGATTTTCTGAGGAAAGGACTGTCAAGAAAACAAAATAATTTTTCTTTTCAGGATTTTCTGCATATTTTGGGTGTTTTGCCAAAAGGTTGAGGTCACGTCGGACACAATCAGATTGAAAAAACAACAGAAACCAGCACTTCAGCTGAACAAAGGCCTCCATTTCCTTACAGCAGCACACAACAAAAAGTGAAGACCCACAAGACCCACCCTTCACTCCTTTTTTCCTGAAAACAGCCTTAAGAGACGTGTATTTTCAGTCGAATAAAGCGGTACGATCCTGCCTCGTTGTTTATCGACGGAAAGATGAGATGCCGTATCGGCTGGGGTCCGCTGATTGATTTCGGAGGAGAGTCGAGCGAACATCTCTGCACATCCCGGTCTACAGGAAACCCTGCGGTATACCATTCGGACACAAAGCGATGAATTATATGGATCTGGATGGCATTTTGCCTGCTTAGCGGGGGCGCGTGTCTAACAAGGGCGTGTGGGTAGGAACATACAGAAATCAAGGAGCTCTGGATACACTTTATTCATTGCATTTTTCTTTCCAAGGGCAGAAGCTTTGCTGCAGGGCAGTGAAAAGGATATAGCCCTGGTAAATGTTCGTCACAGTCCACTTCTGTACCTTAAATTAGACTAAAAGGTACATTTACCTACAGCTAGGGTACAATTCACAGGTACAGCCCCAGTGACAAGTAATTGTACCCTCGAAGGTAGAAAAGGGTACTTTTTTTCAGGCAGTGTATACAGAGGTGGGGGTCACAGGGGCACTGGACTCAACCGAAAGCTGATTGGCCCTTAGAGAGCTCCTTCACATGTCACTCACCGATTCAAAGCATATAATTAGCTAGAGAGAAGTTTGGCCCATATTCATGAACAATGGCCCCACATATGTCTCGCCCTCTTAAAAATAATTGGTCATGTTGGAGGGATGTGTATGTGTGGGGGCTCTGTGACACCCCCCTGGTGGTATGACAGCTTAAATCCCACTCTTCCTCGGTTGCTGAGGGATGCTGGGAGTTTTGTACAGAGAGACAGAGGACGCTTTTCCTCCGCACAAAGTACGGTATCTTCAGTACGGTACTTTCGGTATTTTCGCTTTTCCATTGACTTCCAGTCGAGTACCAGTACCGAAAGTTCCAGTACTGAAAGTGCCAAACCAGCTGGGGTACTACTTTGGTACTTCGCTACTTTGGGGTGGGACTGGCAAATGTATTTGCTGTTGACTGCTTACCGCCATATGGTCGGATGAACAGATCCAGCGGGATTTGGATGCACGACTCGAAATACAAAAAGCATTTGCCGTAATAGCAAGCCGCTCGGAAGAAATGGGGCATCGCGAAACACCGAACAATGCCGCTTGAAAATTACAAAACTTAAGCAGGACTACAGGAAAGTGAAGGATCATAATAACATGTTTGAAATCATCGAAAGAAATACCGCACTGCGCTCTGTGATGATGTCAGTCAGGGGCGGTCACTGATGATGTCATTCGGCACTGGTACCAGTTTTTACGCCAGTGGAAATCCGACACAAAAGAAGAACCCTACTTTTGGTGCTTTATGGAAGTACTGAAAGTACCGAAAGTATGGTACCTGGTGCGGTGGAAAAGCGCCCAGAAAGAGCTGCACAGAGTGTGCTGGTGTGTTTGGGGGAGGCGGGGGGGGGGGGGGGGGACTCTCTGTAGAGCAGATCTCATTACCCTGCTGCCCTTTTCAAACCAAGACAGATCACAGCTCGCCAATTAGGAGATCTTTAAGATGTTTAATGTGCACCATTAAAATTTTAAAACTGGGTCCAGGGGGAGCGAGGAACATGTGATGCAAATTCTGGGGATGGAGGGGCGCCACATCCTTTGATCGTGACCTCGGAGTGTCATTGGCCAGCTTGTCTGGAATAACATTGGACCATGTGATATCCCAGCATGCACTTCAAACCTGAAGTCTCCTGCCGAATGCCTGGGGGGGGGGGGGAGGGGGTCCTTAGGCTTAATACCTGTGCACAAGGTCCCTAAACTGTATGGCTGATCTGAAAACAACCAGCTCTCTAAATGCTAACTGTGACAAAGTATGGAATGTGCCAATGATACCCATAATGCTCTGCAAGTGTAATATTTCTGATATAGCATGTGACATCACAGACCTGGGGTCCCTGTGTTCCCAAAGCTGACTCGTAAAGTTGCCTTTTTCCCGTCCATGCCTGTTTTCCTAACCCAGAGAGTACTTCACTTCCGTCAATCCTGTGGAAAATGGAAAGGCGAGGGGCACTGACTCTAATCTATTTAAATTAACACGAATGCCCTTACTAGGCAAACAGGCACCCCGGCCCACGCTCACCTATCAGTAGGCAGTGATTATGCATACTCACACTGGCACATGAAACCGAGGGGCACGTTACTCTTCAAAGTCTTCCATAGCGTCACTTTTAAAAATGTAAACACCGGGTTCATAAATCAAGCCTGCCATGTGCGGCCCATCGATTTCCGCTCGCACGATCAGCGTCACAGCGGTCTTCAGCCTGGGGGCTTATGTCAGGGTACAGCCCTGGTGGGACGCCAGTCAATCGCATGCCCCGGCTGCCATCTTTAGTCAGCAGTCCGTGTAAACTGTGTGCTTTACCAGCCGTGGAGAGCAAAATGGAGAATGAGGAAGAAACCCTGTACTGCATTTCTGCCCCACCCCCCCCCCCCCCCCAATAAGCTTTAAAAACAGAGAATGACTGCAAAATGTTTCCCAGAAGTCATTTGTTTACATGTCTGTTACTCCGGCTGATTCGAACTACAGATGTCAAGGAAATCAGAGCCTCCCGTGTCCTTCACTTGAGCCCCCCACTCCATGAAGAGTCACAGATAGAAGTGATTTACGTCCTTATCTGATCTGTGAGTAAACTCACTGAGCATACGAGTCCCGCATGGCCTTGAACCGGGACGGTTCACAACATCACCGGGACGGTTCACAACATCCAAGGCCTAGGCTGGGCGGACGTGTCGAAACTGTAAACGTGAAAAATAAGACGCATAATAAGGAGGTATGTCTGTGTATTTGTAGTGCGCTCTCGTGTTATCGTAGCTAACCAAACTGCAGGATAACTCAGCTTTCCTAAGCAACGGCCTGCAGGACGGTTTGAGGATGGCTTTAGTCTCGCCATCGGAGCTCCAGACCTTTAATGCAGGGCACTAACTGTATCTCCCAGCAGATTCGATTATTCAGTGAGCGATTTGGCAGGAGCGTTTACTGGCACAAATATTCCTGTTGGGAAAAAGCGGAACGGCTGGAGACACGTGCCGCTTTCCTTCAGTGGGCGTGTGTGACGAGCGGGGGGGGGGGGGGGAGAGAGTCCCGAGCTGAGTCGAGAGTAAAAAACATAAGGGGCCGTTTACTGCGATCTTGGATTTCTGCGGATGCGAAGAAGCAGGCCGTGTGCTTCCACAGCGACTGCCTCAGGGTCAGGTTATGTTTTTACGGACGGACGTCGATCGATGAAAAAACAAAACCGCCAGAAAACTGAATTTGAAGCACGAAAAATTTTACTTTCATCCCCGTTTCTTAAACCCACATTTCTTTCTAGAAAAGTATAGAATGTCAAGACTTAACTAAAGATGATTCTCCTTCTGCATTCAGAAGGACTTTTTAGCCTCCTATGGTTTCCAAAGCGGCAGAGTCCCGCCCAATGAGTGTCAGCGTTCATGAACGTCGCTGTCGCGGTCCTGATCGCTCTAATTGACTGAGTATTAGCGATAATTGGATTGACTAACTGCAGTGAGCGCTGGAAGTGAATCGGTGCTTTAGAAACACTGGTTGGAATAGAAACTGCATTGACTCCAAAGTGATGGATGACTGTTACAAGGCCAACAGTACAGTCAGGAAAAATAACTAAGTGCGACCTCTGATTATTATGTAAAAAAAAAGGGGGTGGTCACATGACTGGCATGCTGACACTATTAGGAATAAATTCTGTATTCTGTAATGCCAGCATGCCTGAGGGGGGGGGAGGGGTGGGCAGCCAGTCGATCTTGGACCCCCCCAGAGGATTTTGTTCTCCTTACCTGGCAGTTCTTCGTTCCTCTCCCCTTATTCTCTTTCTTTCCCTTTTTCATGCACCATTTCGCATGAATGATGGATTGGTTTACACTCTGTTCAAATGCCTTGGAGGCGACTGAGGTGTGAAAGGCGCTATATAAAAAGTTGAAATTGAATGTTTATTTACCACTATAAGGATTTTTGTTAATTTTAACATTAATACTCGTTACCATCAACCATTGTCTGCCTTGTGGTTTAGTCTTGTGTGCTAAAGGTTCTCAGTCCTCCCTGACCTCAGTATCTGACTTTGAAAAACACCTTACCTGCTTGAGTCTTGCGGTATGATGGCTCGAGTGCCAACGCAGCAGATTGTATCGGTGTCTTCTCCAGATTAGATGTGTTCTCATGCTGTTATGGAGGAAGCTGTAATCTAGGTGATGCAGGTATGGGGCAGCACATGCCAGTCCTGGGAGCGGGGAGGGGGGGGGCCACATATTTCACACCAATGGAATGTTGAGGCTTCCAAAAGGGAACATGACTTTGAAATTCTACATGCCCTGTCTGGCTCCTCTCCCATGAGACTGACTGGGAATCCCTTTTGGATGACCCTGTGGTCCCCAGTGTGAGTGGACATCAGGGTCAGCAGGAGCCACAAAAAAATGTGTCCAACTCTATTTTTTGCCGCCCCACAACCCCCGCCCCACATTGCACTGCAAAGCTCACATCTTCAGGACAAACAATATAGACTAGACAACCCCAGACCTACACTGCATGCATAAAAATGCAAAAAGCGCACAAATATTTTTAGTTCCCTAAGTTGCCGCACTTACATTTCACCTTGGCAGGTGGTGAGTCATTACACATCAAGCAGCGTAGACCCTTAAACTGAATTAGGAATTATGTTTACTGCTCGTTGTTCTCAATAACAAGGACAATCTTCCCAGGCATGTACATTCTTGTTTTTTTTTTCAGTTAGACTCTGAAAGTGCTGAGCGTGGCAGCTAACACCGACAGGTTCTCTGACATGTAAAAACTGGACGTGCTGTAGAATGAGGCCGGAGTTTCCCGCTGCCTGGGTCTCTGGTGCTTTATACTCAGGTGTTTGTCAGGACGGCATGATGAAATACACAAAGGCTTCTCCCGAGCAGCTGATTGTCATATCTGCTTACTGGACCTGACACTTCCGGAAATCTCAGCTACACTCACGTCTAATGATGTTCGGTTGATCCTGTCTCCGTGGAGAAAAGTCTGTCTCCCTCATCAACGGAGGTTGACACCTGGGAGACGTGCAAGTTGCCACGGACTCCGGATCCCGGAGTCCGTAGCTTCGGTACCGCAGACCGGCACCTTGTGCTGACGTCAACGTTCGCCCCCCCTCCCGTGCGGACTCCGTCTGTTGACGGCCACCTGAGATCACGGACTGTCACAGCTTGGTGAGGGGTAACTAAGTATGAAAGCGCTGATGGCTGAGGAGGAGCTGGAACACCAGGGAATGCTGGACAGCCCAGAAAGGTCATTACGGACAATTCAGATGTCACAAGACAGATGTGAGCTGAAAGGGAGGAATCAGTGAACCGTCCACATGTAACAGGCCTCTTTCCCTTAACTGGAAAAATATTCCAGTATACACAAGTGACTCAGATCCCAGGGATGTGACAACAGAACTGAAGATAATCGTAGAAGGTTGAAGATACCTAACTGCAGATCTAAATTCCTTTTTTCTGGTTTCTAACAGAGAAATCTTGACGATAACCACATCACATACTGATAGGAAGAAGGGAGAGGGACTTCATTTCCAGATTGGAAGTGAAGATCAGGATACTAGTGAGAGCGGGGAATTTGCATCTGGGTGCGTTTACTGGGGACCAGGGGAAGCGATTTCTCTGTTTGCCTAAGGTTGCCAGCTCGTAAACCGTCTCTTTAAACCTCCATCTGACCAGAACATGACACAGATGATCTTCTTGCAGTCATAAATAACCAGTAAATGAGAGGAGAGAGAGTCTAAAGATTTATTAAATTCTCCTTTTATTTGCAGGGGCTGCCTTAGTGGCCTTAAAGAAAGAGGGGCCTTCACTAGCTGTTTAAAACATGACAGCAAATCGGAATCCCTCTGCCCCAAAAAGCAGCTCAAGGATGCTTGACAGAAACAGGCGGATGTGGCTACCCCCCCCCCCCCCCCCACACACACACACACACACACACACACACACACACACACACACACACACACAAACACACACAAAGCAAGGGCAGTAAGGACCTTGTGGAAAATGCTGGAAACGAAGAGGAAAATTTGGGCATTTATAGGCTTTTAAAGCGTGCATGTGGTTGGCCGGCATCTCGTTTGGGGGTTCGTGGGAAATATGGCTCCTTTGTCTCGCCGATATAAAAAGCATCAATGTTCTGTGGTGCCTCTCTATTCCTGTAAAAGGCGCAACACCCTACAATCACCCCGTTAAGAAACAGGAGGGGGGCATGTTTCCAGTTTAGGAATGGGGAGGGCACTCCTCCCTCCCCCATTTCTTTTTCTAAAGCTAATGAGGGGCTTTCAGATCGCTTGATAAGATCGGCGCGCTCAGCTATTGAAGTCCACCTTAAACCACTCGAGTCTTTCTCTCTTTCTGGCCAGTTTCTCTTGTCATCATGAACACAATTAATGGGTTTTTTTCTTCTCTCCCTGTAGCGAATAATCAATCCGGCGATTTGCAATGCAAACGAGGCTCTAGGCGCCAAAATGCTACGGCCGCGGGGCCTCTGGTCAGGAAGCCGGGCTGCCCGTCGCGCTGGGCTCCCTGGCCGTCGTGCCCGCTGTGGGCTGATCTCATCACAGCGTATTCTTCGTGCTGTGTGATTAAATTATTCATTGCCCATTAGCCAACCACCCCCAGAATTCCAGGAACAAATAGCCCTGACCAGCTGAGGTTTCTAAGCTGGAGCGTAATTGTCAGCTCCGCCCAGTAGGGGGCACTCCCATCTCTGGCAGACTGAAGCCGTAGCTTGTTTTTCCATTTTTTAGGCTTAAGCTTTCCAGGTGGGGTGGGGGGTTGGAGTAAATTGAGCAGAATAACGACCGTGAGCTGTAGGGATCTCAGCACTCCTCTCGTCACTGAACCCCCTCCCCAGCCGTGTCATTGGTTACCATCGGGCTGTTGTGGTTGGAGCCCAAACTGGTTGGGTCCACATCATCCTGGGAGTGATGAAATGGCCCCAGAGAGAGAAACACACACAGAGAGTTGCTCCCCCCACCGTCAGGAAAAAGAAGGTACAGTGTCACTCCAAATGTGCACCATTAAAATGCACCCCCCCCCCACCCAAAACCACCCAGCCCTGTTTGCTGGTTCAGCGCCCACGTCGTTGCCTCGCTCGGGGTAGGCCCTGGCCTCACCAAGTCGTTTCACTCCGCCGTTCAATCAGTCTCTGATGGGCTCTACTCAACCCCACACCCCCCTATTTTCCCGCCGGCAGACCGCCGCATTCTCATGCAGATACATCCCCCCCCCACCCGCCCAGGCCCTCCCGCGTGGCAGGCGGCGCCACCGAATCCCCGTCAAAGCTCCCCGACAAAGAGCATCCGTTCGGACGCATAAAAGGGGGGCCTTTGTCTCGCCGTCGTTGCCCTCCGGCACCGTCCTGCTCTGCTCATTTTTCAACCTTTTCTTTATGGATTTTTTTTTGTTGGATTATTTTCAGATCCAGCACCCCTCCAGCCAGGTGGCTCCACGCTCCCAGCCCTCCGTGGTCCTGGCTCCTTAGACCCCCCCCCCCCAGCACCATCTTTGGCAGCAGGGACACGATGGGGATTAGCACCATGCTACTCCCCCGCAAAGGGCTGCCATTACCGCAGGACTCATTGATAATTGTGTTCAACGGGATGGAATTAAACAGGTGAGAATGTGGTGTCAGTATGGGAGATGAATTCCATAGGTGCGTTTTCAGGAAGACCATGTTATGTTCGGGGAGCTACGTTCCATTTGGGCCGAGCCGCACCATTCCGGGAAAACGCCTCCACATTCCCACAGGCCTTCCCACCTGCTGAGTTTTTCCGCTTTTCATTAGTCGCTCAAACGTCAGGCAGGACGTCTGAGCAGATTAGGTTTGAGGCCTAAGAGCTTTTTGGGCTCAAACACACACTTTCCTCTGGGGGGAGGGGGGCCTTTCCCTCTCCCATTGGTAGTCGGCCTTTTGTGGGCTATTTTTTTTTTGTTCTCTTGGCACAGAGGTTTCCGATTGTGTCTGAAGGAATTGGTCTGAGACTGCTGGCCACAGAAATGACAGCTGTCACATGGAAAGAAGAATCATTATCGGTCTGTGAGACGTGGAGAGGAGCCGGGATCGCAGCCGTTCGGCACCCTCACCCCCACCAAGAGTCGAGCCTGCCCCCTCTCTGCGGGGTGTTAAGGTTACAGATTGCCCTCTTATTATAGATGTGTCAGGGTTTGGCGACAGGCTGCAGGAGGATGTGAGGATTGGGGGGAGTGGTTGTGAAATTCCTTCCTGAGAATGGTGGGTCTCACAAGGGCAGAGAGCTCCATCACTCCATCACACATCAGCCTGCTTGGTTAAAGACTGGAAGCCATATTGGTTTGTGGGTAATACAGGGTGTGACTGAACAGGGAAGCGTGAATGTTCATTGGCTTCCACGGTGCCATGTGATTATCGTCGAGACGTACACATGACCGTGTGACCGCGCCTGTCTTACTCATAGTTATGGGGCTGGAACTCAGGACACATGAAAAGAAGAATGCGAATGGGGTCAGAGATCAAGGCATGCACAGGATCCGCGTGTGACACATCTGCTGCGAGAGGAGGTTGTGGGAGTTCGAGAAGATGCACACGTGAGGCGAAGGATGGTTGTAAGGCCGCTCTCTTTATTCCAAGCACAGATCGCGATCCGGGAGCCACTCAGATGCACAAACATTACATACCGAAGGAAGCTCAGCTCTCTATGGTCTGTGTCTGGCTTTTATAACCCGTTTAGGGCGTCTGCTGTTCTTGTTGGTATCTTTCCAGTTGCGTGACACACAACTATGGTTTTGACAATGCTGGCGTTAGTACCCACCCCCTTTTTCCTTTTATCCTATCCTGTTAGGTTGCAAAGTGGCAGCATCAGCGACCCTCAGCGCCCCCCCCTCCCTTGTTAGGCCCAGCAGGTCAAGCATAAGCATAATGTCATCATGACCCTGATAATGCACCTTCTGCTTTTCTAATTTTACTTACACTACGAGGAGGGCCAAGGCCCCCCTCTTCTTCCTGCCTGTGTTCCACTTTGTTCCCATTTCTTAGTTACTGGGTTACGTGCCCAGTTTTGGCATTAAAGCATATCAAGGCGATGACAAGAGCAGAGTGGGGGGGGTGAACACCAAGCCCCCCCCCCCCCCCCGAGTCTTCATCAGTGTGGGAACCTCCTGCAGTCTATGCAGACGTGACAGCAAAAGGAGGAGAACCATTCAGGCTTCATCCCAGTATCCCACACAGGAAGAACCTGCAGACAGCGCGACCGCTCCCCGCCTGCTCCACGCCCCCCCCACGGAAGAATGAAGGCTGGACTCTCGCGCCTGTGATCCTCTGGCGAGAGCCGAATCCGCGCTGATTAAAGCCTGGCGAATCCCACGCAGGCCTCATTTGCATAGCGAGCAGATGGTGCGGATTAAAGAGTCACAGCGTCGGCGTTTGTGCCAAATATGCTTTTAAATGCGATTAAAGCGAGGTGCTGCACCGAGGACGGCGAGAAAGGCGACCTCGGGCGCCAGGGGCCCGAGCCTCTGCGGGGTCATGCCGTACACCATTACCGGGAACGGCCCGTCAACATGTACCTGCAGCAGCCCAAGCTCCTCCCACTCTGGTGCAGACTGGGGGGCCACTGGGGGAGTGGAAAAATACAGAAAGGTTACCCTGCGAGGGCACCTGTAGGGAGGAGGCCAGACAGGAAGTGGCATCTTCACAGGGCTTGTGACAGACAGGAAGTGACATCCTCTCAAGATGAGGATCACAGTGTGTGGATCTTATGCCCTCTGCCTCCTCGGTCCTCTGGTTCATGTCATGATGTGTTTGATGTGCACGTCACCGATAGCGTCGATCTTGTTTTGGTGTTTGGTGCCACACAAGCCCTCCATGAACCAGTCGGCAGCCATCCTACCACCAGTATGTTGCCGATTTCTTGGCGTCACACTGTACTGGCCGCACTTTCGTCAGAATTAATTTGGCAGCTCAGCTGACACCTCCGCTTGGAGCCGCCTAGAACACTGGCTGCCGCAACGGAGGCACCCAGGTTAAGTTACTGTGCCACAGATCCACCAGTCGAACCGGGGAGGCTGGGTGCAGTGGAATTCGCTCGCTATCTTAGGAAGCCTTTCCAGCTTGCTGGAGTAAAAAATCACTTTTTCCTTCAGACAGACGTGTGCTTAGAAAAGATCTGGGAGGTGAGCGCTTGGTATTCTCAGTGGGGGGGGCAGTGCGGCCTAATAAAAGCTCTACTCTGCGCTTGCTATTCAGCACGGGGCCTGCAAACAGCCTGTCCCGGCAGAACGCTGCATATCATGAACTGCCATTTTGGTGATATCATCCCATAACTTTGTGTTTACAGGCTAGTCTTCGTAGATCTTTCAGTAAAGATTAGAAGTGATGAAACTTGCTGGGCCCATCACTGTCAGAAGGGAAAACATGTTTGATTTGATGAAGGGGTTCGTTTAAGGTCCCTTCATAATCCAACACCCCTCTTCCTCCCTTCTGCCTGCTTCGGTGTCTCCCACCCAAATGTGCCGCTCACTGGCATCTCTTTCTGAAGAGAGCTTTCTTCCTCTTCCTCCCAGATTCTCTGGCAGAACATCGGAATGCCAGTTCCGGAAATTTCCACAGGCCTTCGAGCAACCTGGCATCTGACGTATACTGAGATATTTTTTTGGTTCTCTCAGGCTGTACGGGGGGTCCGATTCTGCTATTCAGAATTGTGAGGCTTAAATTAATTTTGGACAGAAGAGTACAGCAGAGTGTGGACCTCTGAAGTCATGGAGCCTTGCATAACGTCGATGAAAAGGCACACAAAGACTCCTGCAAACTTGCCGTTTAAAGGCCCCGTTTACAGATCCGCGCAAACATCTGAATCCCCCTCTCGCTTAAATGCGATATATTTTTGGATTCTTCACACACGGCCGTGAGCGAGACCCAGCAGCCCGATTTGAAGAGTCTCTCAGGCTGGATGCTGTTTACACAAACGTCTGTTTGCATCGCTGGCGGTCCTCCAGGCCGTGGTTTGGGGGCGCGTCGTGATGCCGGACGGCGTTTCATCTCTTGCGATGCTTTCCGCCCGCTGGATTCGTAGGAATATCAAACACTGGACTCTGGGGGAAGGAAGTGTGTACACATGCGGTTCAGCTGTGAAGCAGAGGTAGTGGGGCGTTGGTGTGGGCGCGCCGTGCCACGATCGCCTTCGTCTCCGCTGCCGTGCGGAGGACGGGTTTCAGGGCGTCCTTTGTAGTCGAGGACGGCTGGAAATTCTTTCCAGACCCACTCGACTGGTGCATTCCTCTTGGTTTCGCAAGAAGTTTACGAAGAAAGAAGCTTGCGTTTCACAGACCGATTTCAGTAGACCATACTGATGGACGGGGAGTTCTTATTGATCGCTGACTCCGGTTTGCCCTCCTGTACTGGCAGGTAGTTTCAGTGGCCTGAGTTTTATGTTTGTGATGCTTGGGGTGGGGGGGGGCGGGGGGGGCTGACATCTCTCTTCAAGAGGCCGGGGGATCGTCGCGTCGAAATCCGAGCCAGAAATAAACTCACCCACACCTTACATCATCAAGCCACCTCGTAAAAAGAACACCTTAGAATGTTCTAGTCTTTTCTATTTATTGAACACTGACTATGACTCAACTGGGGAGCTGCAGAGGAAAGCGGCAGCCTCGACGAGGGACTGCAAATGGTGGCGTAAAAAGGACAGCTACCCCCAGGGTGTGAGACACGGATAGATGGACCTGGGGCGCCGCCAGGATGGGTGAGATGAGTGGTGTGGCAGTCAATCCATGACTCACGGGACAGGGGTGCAAAACGCTGACTCCTGCAGGGGGGAGGGGGTGGTCAGGTGGAGTAGTGGGGGCAAGAACTCAGGGTGGATGATGGTGGTGGGGGATGTGATGCTGGGGGAGGAGGGCAGTGCTGGTGGAAGTCCATGTGGAGCTCTAGGCAAGCTGCACCGCCGGCGCCCCCCACTGGCAAATTTCACCACTGCCGTGGAGGAGCACCATCCAGCACAAAGCAACACTGGCCCTGCTAAGCTGGTACCTCACCAGGAAATGGCGTCCGAGGCAGTCGTCTGTGTTGCCTGATGGTTCTGGGGAGTGGGCAGGGATTACTATGGGTGCTGGTCTGGGTGGGGCAGCTGAAACACACCCACATACAAGATGTACCGTCATCGTGTCTGCTGTCGCCATGCTGATGCTGTGCGGTGACCATGCCCCCCCCCCACCAGAAACAAAGGGTAGGGGGGGCTCCACTGCGGTGGAGAGTGACAGGGGACCGATAAGCGGGGGGGGGGGCGGAAAGAGAGCTGGAGCAGTGGGGGTAGCAACGGGGGAGGGGGAGCAAGCTGCTGGGGGAGATAAGGGGTGACACGGTACCCTGGAGACACTGCCCCCTTGAGGCCAAACGTTCTCAGAAAGTGTGTGTGTGTGTGTGTGTGGGGGGGGGGGGTGTCGAGCAGGCACGTCTTGGACCTCGGTGAGGCTGCGCCACACCGCCAGGAAACCTGCCGTGTTTTAACTGGAGGATGTAATTAAAATCGCACTCACTTCTGGCCAATTACTGAGCTGGTACGCCAGGAAGCGGTCTCCATGGAGACCCTACGTGGAAAGCTTGCTGGCTGAAAGTCCCCATGAAGCCATACAAATATGTTTATGCTCAATGGGATTCAGAACAAACTATCCCTGCATTGTGCCCTGTGGGACCCACCACCACCCTGAACTGCATGCAGGGTTCTGGGCTGTGTATCGATGGACTGTCCCTAAAGTACTGAAACCCCTTAAACTGATCAGATTCGCCTAAATTGCAAATGATTACAAATATTTGCTGACAAATAATTGATTATGATTTGAAAATTTATTTCATATACCCTTATTTCATGTATTATTTCATATTTATTTCATATTTCAAAGTTTGCAATAAAAATATCGGCAGAAAGAATACGCCTATGTATCATTAGTAATTCAGGGCAATTTGATCATTTTAAGGGGGTTCAAAACTTTGGCAAGCCACTGTAGATCTCTCAAGTCAAACATTGTGGATCACGTTTGCATTAAACAGCAGAATTATTTAAACATATCGATGGAGGAATTATATCAGATTATTATACATGATGTTTACGGATTGATGTCTCGGTAAAAAAAGATCTCCTCCAGGGATTTCAGGTGTGCTGGAACTGGGTTCAGGGAAACGCTGCTTTCGATCAGTTATGCAGTGCAAAACTGGCGAGACGAGGGAACGTTTTTCTGCAGGCATTTGGCTACCGGCTTGCGATTTTCCCTTTATCGCACGTTAGATTCAGTTTTAATGAACCGCCAATCTTAGCAGAGAACAAAATGTTTAAAGCGTCTGTCTTTGTGCGTGGATGTACATAATATGCATTGAGATCAATATCCTTTGACCCATGTAATTTTTAAGTAATGCATATTTATTTCTACAGCAAGTGGGCTCAGAGTCTGAAGTGATTTATGTAATATAATATATTACATAAAGCCCTCCTGAGTTCAGCCTGTCGTCTAATGGAAATGTGCTCACTTTTCACTGTAACCCACCCGAGGTCTTAGATTCCACAACCATTCCCGTTGCTTGTCGTTAATTCTACAGATGTTCCCCAGACACAACATCCTGGCCGATTAAAGGTATAGCTTTTCATGTTCTCACAGTGCCACTCAATGCCTTCCTTTCAGGCTTGAGAGTGGGATGGTTCTCCTACTCTCCCATCCAGGGCAGCTGCCTATGGCCTGATCAGCATAAGGTCCCACCCATGAAATATATTTCTGCCTACAGACCTACCTAAGGCCCCTGAAAAGGTAAATCCGGCTCTGCCACCCTCTTGCCTTTCCAGCTGCCAGGTTTGCTTACCGGGGATTCCGAGATGGTAGTGTCTTTGTGTGGCACCGTCACACAGTCCACGTGGCAGACACATGAACTTCCAAAACATGATAAGCAAACTCTTTGGCATAGATCGGGGGCGGTTTGTGGCTCAGCGGGATCGGACGGCGTGCCTACGATCGCAAGGTCGTTCGCCCCCAAATCCCAGCAGTCGGCAGAGTGATGTCACCATCGGGTCCTCGTGCGAGGCTCCAAACCCCGATTGCTCCAGGAAAAGTGTATGTTTCTTTGGAAGTGTCTGATAAATAAAGGAAAATGTAGACATTTTAAGATCAGGATAACGCTGTAGAACATATTTGCTAAAATAATACATTAAGCAAGAGGATGTCACGCTTTATAAGTTTTGATGTGATCGCCCCTGCAAAAACTTTCCACCTAATTGGGTTTTCGACTCATTTCTCTTAGTTTATGTTAAGGAGAACGGGACACTAAGTTCCCAGCAAAAATGTTTTTGTTGTTTTTCTTATGTCTTAGGCTCCCTTGTCTTAACCGAACCCTGCCTGCTATCTGTGTAGGAGTGCTTGGAGTTAGTGGTAGGGGGTGCAGAGATTAGCTCGCGCTGCTGGGCTGGGCACCTGCGTGTGTGCATGTCACTTCCTGCACGCAGTCTGTAGGTGGAGATGCGTGTTTGTGTCGCAGCTCCTTAAACATGCAGAGGTTGGAATGTAAACAGACGGTAAACCTATGACCCATCACTTACCCAACAACTGACATGATTCACACCAAACGCATTCATGCATGTAAATGAAGTACGAAATTTGCTTTATGTGTAATTCATACGGGGGGACTGACGTCGATTTTCGGCCTTTTGATGACAAAACTTCAGATCAGTGCTCTCACTGTATACCGATGCGTCTGTGCGGTTTACAGGAATCCATTAGTCTAGCATGAACATCTTCGGTTAGAATCAACTACAATAAATTAAATGAACAGAAATAGTCTCATCTGCTGAGATCATAGTCCTCTGGGCATTTAAAATATTTGAATTGTAGATTGCATTGTCGCTAAATGCTCTAGAATCCTGTTCGTCTCGTAATTAGGTAAACAAACACCAAATTAGCGAGACGCGTTATTTAGCTAATTGTCTTCTCGGCCAACGAATGCTGTTTTCAGGGTCCACCTGGCTTTGTGGGGGGTGTGGTTTCTGCCATGTGTTGGGGGGGAAATGTGTGCACCAGATGTCCCCCACCCTCGAAATTTTGGAATCGGCGGTTTGCAAAGATGGATGACAGTCCTCGGGCCCACACTGCTCAGACTGCTAACCCTTAGCGGCAACGTTAGCGGCAGCGTTAGCGGCATGTCATGCCTGCGTTGGATTTATAAACATGGCGAGTGCTGCCCCCCCCCAGCCCACACTTCCTCTGAAGACACAGCTTCAGACGCCCGTGAGTCATCTCCGCGGCATCTCAGCTGCTAGTCGGATGCATTCGCATCTCCTCCAGGCCTCCTCAGCAAACCACAACGCAGGCCTTTATCGCTCTTCTCTGGTCTCAGGCCCTCTCCTGTCTCACACTTTCCCCAAACTCTTGAGTGCCTGTCTATAGCCTCCAAAGCGCAGGATAACGGCACTCAGGATATCCGGGGCAACTGCTATAAAGTCACATCTGCATATTTATAGCCAAATTTATCATCAAACATTTGGGGGGAAAAAAAATGCGATTCGCATGAAACCGGCGTCCTGACATTTAAATGCTCGATTTATTCTGCGACGTTCAGAAATCAGCATTTCGTGTTTGTTGAATACGCAGCGAGCGATGTGCAAGGGATTTAATAAACACGACCAGCTCTTCTATTTTAAGTCCAAGGGAGATGATTCATTTTTAAGTAATCTGACTTATGAATGATGTAAGAACGTGTTAGATCAGTGCCGAGTTTTTTTCACGAGGAAGACTCAGTAGGATCTGTTTGCCGTTTGCAGTTTCCTCGCCGTTTCCTTTCCCTGGATGCGAAATTTGTCTTCCAGCTCAGATCATGGTTTAAATGTGGACCAGCTGACTGTAATGAGAACCTGGATGAGGTAAAATTATAGTTAAAAGAGTTTAAATTATACAGGACTGTGCCTGTGACTAAATAGCTTGGTTAGAGAAAAACAAAGACAGGAAGCTTGTTTTATAATTCATGATTGGTGAAGTTACTTAAACTTACCTACCACTCTTAACCACAAATTAAGGGGTTTCCAACACCTTTTATACATGTAAAGAGCGAATGAGCAGCTTGTAAACATTCATTGTAGTGAGAAAATGAATGGAACCACACGTGAATCACAGCCTTAGCAGGTCCAGTGTCTCAGGGGGACAACCGGGGGGGTGGTTCCAGGCCCAAGCCCAGGAGGGCGGGGCTGCACATCATGGGTTGAAGTCATTTTGTATCGGGCCTAGGAATTATGTAAGGTGGGCCTGAGCTTCGGTCTTAAGATCATAATTAAAGTGCCATATTATCCAGGCACAAAGGCCAGACTCTTAAATCACGCATGTCTAGCAGAAGGCTGCCGCTTGACAGTTCTGCCACTGGGCGTTCTCAGTCAATACGGTCACCTCATGGGTTTTTATGTCGTTTTCCCATATAGCCCCTCTGCAGGTTGTCTCGCTGAAGAGGTTTAGAGTCCCATAAAAAGCAGGAGAAAAAAAAGCCCTCGGAGAATCCGCTCAGATCAGCAGTCCTGTGATCCCGGACAGTCGGTAATTACCCTCCAAATGTATTTCAATACATAATTAAACCAAAAGTCATCAATCAAAATGGGAACATTGATAACAGTAAATCCAGTATCTGCTGAGGCTTGCAGGCCAATCGTGAGTGTGCTATAGTGGGGGGCGCAGAATGCACCCATAAATCATGTGCTTATGGATTATGAATTGGCACGGAGGGGGCATGAAACAGACCAGGGGATCCTCATTCGCCGGTGGTGCTTCAGATTGAAAGGATTCAGGTTCCAAACTTAAACTGGCCGCACTGATGTGAATTTTCCGTTAAAAAAGCAAACGGCAAAACGTTATGAAATATTTTCTGGTTATCGATCCAGCTTGGAGTATCAGTATCAACTCCCACAATTCCATACTGAGAACCACACCACACATCCAGTGGGCATCAGACATCAAGCACTTGTCTGTTCTCCTAGATGTCCAAGTTCTTGCTCCAGATGCAGTTAGACAGTCATTGGGACAAAGTCTGAGAATGACAGATGCAGCATCCATCCATCCATCCATCCATCCATCCATCCATCCATCCATCCATCCATCCATTCTCTAGCTTTTTATGCAGTACAGGATCACTTGTTTAGTATCGGGTACAAGACAGGTGACACCCTAGACAGGATGCCAGTCCATCACAGGGCACAATGCAGAGGGCACCCTCACACCCTGGGCAGGATGCCAGTCCATCGCAGGGCACACACTCACACTCTGGGGGACATTCAGAAATGCCAAGAGGATTAGGAGAGCAAACCAAACTACCAGGAAGAAATCCACAGAACATGAGAGAACACATACACAGGCGGTGAGTGGCTCACTGGGTTAAGTCCCTGCGCCTTTAATCAGAAGATCAGCAGTTTGAGCCTCGCGGCCTTGGCCGAAGAGTCTTATAGTGTGTGGGCCCTTAACCACTAGCTCCGGGGGAGCTCCATGTTAGCCGACCCTGTGCTGTGACCTCCAGGCTATGGAGAGCAAGATGGGGCTGGCAAAGAGAAGCAATCCAAAGTACTTGCGCAAATGGCAAGTAAAGCCTGTTCGCTTGCAAGCTCACACATATGGAATGGTTTCAAAAATCCCCCGGATGACTCTCAGCCGGTGATGCTGAAACCACCAGGCGCATTTCAAACCGTTGTCGATCCATCGATTTGCATCTTATATTGAAATCTGCATGCTCACGGTCCATAAACATACGAGTCGCAGACCTCCGAGTGTTTCCGACCGCGTGTGTCACAGCTGAGGTTTCACTCAATGGCGGATGTCGTGTGGATGTTCAGTTTGAGTGTGTCACATGACACATGTATGCCGTCAGCTCTGGACTGCCATGGAAACTGCAGAGACCTGACACTCCCTGATTACAAGTACCCTCACCGACACACCCAGAGGCATCAGAAAGGCTTCCGGTTTACATAAGATAAAGCTGTGGTTTAACCTGTTAGTTTACGACTCGTATTAAGTAAGCTCCGTCACCGATTGGCTGGCCCCTGAAGGTGGCAGGTGCGGACATTCATGAAGAAGGCTGGCCCAGCTGTGGCAATAACCCCTTCTGCTGCTGAGCCCTCTCATCTGTGTTTATTCCTGGGCAGAGATATCAGCTGCTGCCAGAAATTCAATGCTACTATACTCAGGGAACAACCCCCCCCCCTCCCCCCATCACAATTATTTGCACCAGTAACTAACGTACACAGCATTGCTTAACCCCCCGTGCCTGAAAGACCCACTTCCATTTTCCTTGATGAGGACCTTTCCCGACGTTCCCAATACGACAAGTCCTGGAGAACTGTCAGAGAAGTCTCAAAATGCAGGTAGGAACCTCCTCGCTGTGCATCGCCTGTACGACTTGGCTCCAGAACACAAACAGGACCACATGAGGCAGGGATGGGGAAAAGACAGGGATATATTAGGGTGCGGAAGTAGAGATGGACGAAAAAAAAACTGCTGTTTTGGTTTCAGTGCAGGGGAAACACACAAGGAAACAGAATAGGAATAGGGTTTTGGAAAGTGCCACACATGTAGGATTTAGTATCAGGGCTGCGATAGACAGAAGCTGATTTTACGGGCAAGTGAAGTGAACGATTGCCCGTTTCACAGCGACCTCGCGACCTCATCCTCGGAACAACGCTGGGAAAAAAAAATACTCGTAAAAACCGCGATCAAAGCGGCGCTGCAGCCAGCATCAGCAGAAGGGCGGCTGCGTAAATCGGGTGGCCTCATCGTCCCTGGCGGAGCTGCGTCGGGGTTTAGGGTCGACTTGCTGAAGACGGCTCTTCTCCCCCCGTTTCCGAGCGGAACGTTCTAGCAGTCGGCGCACCTGAATGTCTCGGGATTTTAAGCTGAGTCTGCGAGCTCTTTGATAACGAGGGAAGAGGTTCAATGTGTTCGCTAAGTGCTTAATTAAATCCTCCTCGGGCGGTGCGTCTCCCACCGGCAGATGTTCCCATACTCCAGAACTGGCCAGAACAGCAGAACCCAGCCGTGTTAATGGGCCTCATAGCGGCCCGTCAATCAGCAGCTCATGTGTGATGATGGCTGTCATTTTATCTCAAACAAAGACACATCTCACCTTACCTGTTAAAATGTAACAATTTATTTGCATGAGCAGCATATACAAAAAACAATGCAAGACGTCTGTCATTTCTAAATCCGTCGATCCATTCATCCATCTCCAGATTATCCATTTCAGGATCATGTGGTTCTGTGAGTAAATATATTAGAAACATAGACAACAATTTGATATTAGTACTTAGTAGGAGTACTAAGTTGGTTCCCATGTGAGTATTAAGCATGGTATCACCGTATTTTAAATTTCACTATGCAAATCTTTATGATGGAGTGGGCCTGCACAACGCGCCTCTTTTTTCAGCATCAGGTAAATCTGTTTCCCTTTTTCATTGTCAGGGGAATGGGCAAAGTAAATCAGACGAGATTCTTTTGCAAAAAAACATGATTAAACAGAGAGACTCATTAGAAATGAATGCAAATAGGGGGCGTCTTTGATCTCTCTCTTCCCCACTGTGGCTCTGTTCTTCCCGCTGTGCTTAGACTTCACATCTTCGTCAGTCTTCCGTGCATCCGCACGCTCCTACCACTGCCTTCCACCCAGCTCAGCAGCTAAAGGGGCATACGTAAGCCCGCCAGACCTCATGAAGCGATTCCTGTGCCTGCACTTTCAGTATTCCTCGCCTTCAGGGAAGTGATTTGTCGAATTGAAATATAAACATTTCTGAGCCCTGATTGGTTAAAGCAGGGATTAATTTCAGCCAATGATGTTCTTCATGCTTGACTGCACGGCCATTCTAGAATACACACACGCAGCTATTCCATATTGCTTATCTACACATATGAGCTCACAAAACCCCCTATTTGTGAAAAAAAAAAATGTTATAATCTCCTCATTCATTACGCATTAAGCAGACACCAGAATACCCTGCACGGCTGTTTCTGCAGAAGCAACAAAGAAACAACAACAGTTGTTACTCGAACGTTTTCTATCCTCTTTTGGAAACAAGCAGCCGGGTTCCAACTTCGTGAAGACGGCGACTTCATCATCCGGATCGGGCGGCATGCGGCCGACTCACTAATCAGCGACTCCGAGGTAAGCTGAGGTCCCGTCACCCAGCATTCCTGTTAATGTGGCTCAGCGGCGCAGAGAGGGACCTGCTTGACTTGCCAAAGCCCCCCGTGTGCTTTCCCTGCGGCTCCTCTCGAAACCCAAGACGTCCCTGCCGTTTAACTCGCGCCAGGCTCTCTCATCTGCCATTCAGTGGGTTAGGCCTCTGTGTCTGTGATCGGAAGGTTGCCAGTTTAACTCCTTTTAGACCCTTGAGCAAGGCCCTTAACCCCCCCCCCCCCACACACACACACACCTGAATGAATGGCTGAGCATACGCTCAGACTGCAGGCTTCATTCTCAAGTCTATATATGTGTATGTCTCTCGAATAAAGCAAACGCGATAATCAAAAGCAAGCATTCCGAGGTACTTCATTTTTCATTTACACAAGTATCATCTCACGTAGAGCGAAGGACAGAAATTCGGGCCTACAGTAGGCCTCTGTTTATCCTTCTCTGCTTGCACGACAAGGCCAGCGCTAAGTGCTACCAGACAATGCCTCCTTTGTGATTCTTTTCTTGCGCTGGGTCACCTCTCCTTTAGTTGTGTCATGGAGCGTCAGCTTGAGCCCCGGTGACCCTCTTCAAACAAAACTCATAAATCTGTTTGTCGAGCGGAGTGACCGTCGTAGGGCGAACTGCCAGGCGTGCGCTGCAGAATGTCTTTTTTTTGTTACCGGGGGTTGCTGCCGCCCGCCTGAAAATAGCCAACAGTCAAAAGAGGGCGATGTACATCGGTGAAGAAAGACGTTACTTATGTGTGTGTGGGTGGGCCAGGGGTGAAGGGGCGGGGCTACCATCCGTCACTGGAGGCGGAGTCTAGTTCTGCTGGATGGGGTCTGGCAATTGTTTATATGGGTTTATTGGGTCAGGGCCAGAGACAGATTGTGAGAGAGAGAGAGCGAGGCAGGAACCTCTCCTTATTAAGTGCTGTGGTTGCTCGTTAGTTGCCTTGACCGCCCAAATGGCATTTTTTGTTGTTTTTTGTGAGCCTCCCTGAAAAGGATCCCTGAACCCTCACATCCTGTGGTTCTGCTCCCCCATTCCCAGGCCTCCCCCGCCTTCGATGGTACTGCCCCTTCATTTTTGATGCCAGTTCTTCTTAAAGGCTCGTTGTTGGGTCAGACTTTAGCTTCAGACGTCTCCCCGTCCACAAAGCTGGAGTTCCCCACGTCACGGACGAGGGGCCTTGGTTTTGTCATCCGATGCTTCGATTGTCTCTGTTGGCCGCAGGTCTCTCTGCCCGCGAACCTGATGCCCAGACAGTTGCACTGCCCCCATCCACCCTGACCAACTGGGACCGTCTGAGAGCTTGGCGTCGCTCCCACTCTCCCAATTCTGTCGCGGTGACTCAGAGACACCAGGAAGCTGGAAAATCCCACGTACTTATTTACCTGCGGCGGTAGGCGTTTGGGGATGCTGTTCTTTGGTGATACGCAAGCCCGGAACGTTTAACGGATCGTACGGAGTACGAAGAGTAATGGAGGTGTTCTGGGCTGTTTGCTGATGGCGATGCTGATGATATTCTGCAGTGTGAAATTCGAAAGGCGCACCGGTGAGGCATTATCGCTGAGGTCCACCAGCTGCGCAAACAGTCATCACTTAAAGGCACAGAGCCGCTGTGACTTTCTTCCTGCCCTACATTAAGGAGACCTGTTTTGTGCAGTTTATGGGTAACAAATGAGCTCATGACAAGGCTGGTTAACCATCATGTTTTGTGGTGCTTTGAGATTAACATATGAAACATACTCTTTACTGTACTAATGTCAAATCATATTTGACTGATGTTTCGGTTCAAAGAGATTTTGGTGTAGGACATTTTCACTGAAGTGATTCAGGTCGCGTCCTCCTGGGCCTTGAACCTGCAACCATTTAGTCTGCCTCCTTAACCGGCTGGACTCTATGCCTGTAGGAGGCGCTGATGTGTTGAGCATTCTGGCAGTCTGATATTATGATTCCAGGAGTGTAGTATTTCCACACGTGTGAGATGGTAGAGAGAGGTACTGATTTTCACAGAATCCCTCTCACTGCAAACCAAGAAAGAGCGAAAGAGAGATGAAAGAGAGAATGAAAGATGAAGAAAGACCTGTACTCTTCTCCAGCACGTATCCACACTGGTCGGCCATCTTCAATGCACTAGAGAAGCCACAGGAGGGGAGAGAAATGTTAACCAACAGCCTCAAATCTTAAGTAGACCATCGTATCTCCAACAGACTATTATGTAGATCACGAAGGTTTTAAGCTGTTCAAATTCATATTGGTAAACAGCCAAGTACGCACAGAGTCACCTAGCACTGACTAAACCGGCCGGTTTTTAGTGCACTGCAGCGTGTTGACGTGAGATGAGGCAGCCACTGAGCAGGGTGGTGTGTTAGTGAAACGAGCAGGACTCTGACCAGAAGCTATTTCCTGGCCCCCCCCCCCAGAGATTTCAGCATCCTACGGAAAGGTGATGTAGTGAGCTCTGCCTACGGCTCAGTGCTGGTGATCAATATGTGTGTCACGCATGGCATTTTCCAAAGGCCACGTATTAAATTAAAATTTCAGGGATGGCCTGGCGACATCTTTGGCTGAACGCTGGTGAAGAATGAGCACCACGGGCTGGACCAACTGGGGGGGGGGGGGGGGGGGGTTGGGAGGTGGACGGGACACCAGGGGGCGTGCTGCTGACCTCCAGGACCCCGACTAATGGACAGCCTCTGGCACAGCAGCCAAGTGATGCTGCTGTCCTTCCTGCCTTCTCCCTTGCTGGCGGGTGTCAAAGCCCTCCCCAGTGCCCCCCCTCCTATGGATCTGTTTAGACCCTCACCTCAGTTAAGGCTGAAAGTTCCTGCATCTGAAGCACTACATTTTTTTAAATAATAATCAATAAGAATAAAATATTTTGGTATCCTGGGCATCAATAAATATGTATAAATAAATGCATGTTTTGCATGTTTTTCACACATGTTACTGTGCGGCTCACATCGGCGTGAACATTCCCGATATTGATATTAATGATACCCGCAATCCTTTATGACAGCATGTCCCAATCCGGTTCCCAGGGTCCCGCAGCCGGTCCACGTTTTTGCTCCCTCCGAGCTCCCTGCCAAGTGAGCGCACATGATTGGCTGGGCGGGAGCAGAAACATGGACTGTCCGTGGGTCCCTGAGCACCGCATGGGGAGACTGCTGAGTTTGCCTGAACAGAAACTCATTTGCGGCTGAGGAGGCCTCTCTCCTGACAAACCAGCGAGAGAAATTTACATCATCGTTCGCTTTCGTTTGCTGTTTTTGTTATTTTTTTGCATCTCTCCATTTCCAGGCACACTAATCCACAGCAGTGAGCCGGTACCCCTGCATGAATATATATGAATGGGCTGGGGACTTATTCTGCCAGCACCCATATATATATATATATATATGAGCCGAGACTTCAAGATAAAGCCAATTAGCGTAAACTGCATCTTCACAAAGGTGCTCAGGGCATTCTGGGAGTGTGGCTCAGTTCAGCCCCGCAGCTGGAAAAGATGTGGCTGCATTTAGGCTCCTGTCTGAATCCTGATGACGTCCGAAGCCACATATGAGGTCTGCTCGGGACCCCAGGCCCCCGAATGCTTGACTTGTCCTCCCTGACACGGATTATCTGGTCACCCTATGGCCTGGTCAAGAAGAACTCAAAAATAATTTAATGGGGCCCTTTATTTTCATGCAGTTGAACAAACCAGTCAGACTATGAACACTCACTGGCTAGAAGCTACATCTCCCCACAGATCTAAAACATAGGCTTTTCCCTTTGCTGAATCACCTTGGGATAATCCATTGGCAGCTTTTAGGGGGTGGGGGGCATCTATATGTATGTCGGCCTTCTGGCTTTCGTGGGCTGCCCCATGACGCCACCAGTGCCCCCTCCCCCCCCCCAGAAAATAACGATCAGCTGTTCCAGCTGTTGCTGTTACTTACAGTTGTATAGAGATTTCCTAAAAGTGCTCCCCAGTGCTGCAAACCCCCTTAAACCACTACCCACCCCCCCGTTGACAGCCTTCTTGTACTACTGCCCAGCGCCCCACCCTGTCAACACAATTCCAGCAAAACCGCCTTGTGAGTTACGCTCAAGTAACATGGGAGGAGCCGAGGAAGAACACATTAACCTGCGGTCCTCGTTTAAACCCGTCCTGAGCCCCCCCCCCCCCCCCCCCCGCACCATTAACCTAGGACCTGCACGACGGGGCCCAGCAATCGTCTCACTTGCTGGGACACGTGTTTGATTTCCTCCTGACTGTGGTTACAATTCTGTTCAGGCTTTATGACTCTTTGACAGAGTGAGATAATTACATCAAACGATCCATTAGGGGGGGAAAATAAATAAATAAAACATTTGCACAAGTCAGGAAGCGTCTTTCCTGCTGTAAATTCCAACCTGAAAAGATCCCTTTCAATACTTTTTGGGAGGCGGGGTGTCCTCTGTCGTCTTTTTAAAAATGATTTATTGGGAGTCCACACCATCATGGACCACGTGGCACGTGCCCAGAGCATGATGCAAGCGATGCAGACCTGTGAGGGCGACGGAAATCCCAGCCCCCCGGCCCCCTAAACGCCAAGGAAAGACGGTAACCGTCCTGGCCAGCCTTACGCTGTTCGTGCAGGTTGCCTGAGTGAAAGGTTGCAGGGAACATTGAGGAGTAGATGGTGGTTTTATGGCACAGATGGGAGGGTTGCTGCGGTAGGTGTTTCGTCATGGAGACGCCGGCGTCCCGGTTACGGACCGTGCAGGCGGTTATTTCACCACATTGCTCTCTGCCGCTGGAGTGCGTGATCGGATTGCAGGAGGATCACAGTGTTTCCAGACAATCCATTCCCGTCACGGCGCGCGGAGAACTGTCCTTACTTCTTTGTTTCAAAAAGATTCTAATTTTTTTTTCTCCCCAGATACTACTGCTGCTGTTCCTTAAAGAATCGATGGCCGATGATTCCTGTGCCTGGCGTCGTTTTCCAGGAAAGCTTTTGCACAGAGCAACGTTCCGAAGATGACAGACTGCCGTCTGTCTGATGTGTAGATGTCAGGGACTGTTTTCTCGTACGTGTCAAGGAAGCCATTCATTCCTACGGCCATCTGATTACACAACCAGTAAATCAACCCAGGCATGTGCAATACTGCTTGTTTCTATGGATATATAACGATGTATTAATCGTGTTTTTTTGCAATGACTACTGCCACATCTGTACATGTTTACCACGGTACTGTACTTATGCTCATGCTCAGCCACTTACATATTACAATCTTCAGTTTTTTACTTATTTATTTTATACAAAAGCTGCAGGACAGCATGGGGGTGCAGTAGTTAGCACATCTCCTGGACCAGAGTTCAAGTGTTTGCTCTCCCTATGCAATGCTATGCAGTGCCTCGTAGCTGTGGCTTCTGGGATATGCTGTGCACCTCCATGCCCTTGCATAGGAGATGAAAGTGGATAGATGGAAATGGTTGTATGCAGCACTGTCCTTCGTGTATTTATGTGCTGTGCAGTCTGTAAGTACAAATTCCTCCAGGATAATAAAAGCGATTTGATTCTCAAGTCACTAGAAGAGCACTGGCCGGGTGATGGTCAGCCTCTTGCAGATGGTCAAACCAAACACCAGCCTGTTCCTGGCACATGCAGGCTGACAGTTTTCACATGATGCAAAGCAGGGCATTGTGGGATACCTCCTCTCAAGTAGCGTGAAACCGCTGGGATGAACCCGCGGAGGGCCACCCCCAGCACGGACTGTGATATACCGTCCTGTAAAAGGGCTGACTGTAAAACCAGGAGCAGGGGATGCTTAATGATTGCTGGCAGACTGACCTTGGAGCAGAAACGGTCTCTCCTTCTAATAAAAACTATGTACCGCTCATAATATGACATATTTTATTTAATGATGCAATAAATAACAGCTGGTGAGGTAGGGGGTGCTGTGTTATTTTTCTACCATTAATTTCAGGCCGGTCGCCCTGGATAGGGACCCCTCGCCGCAATGGCTACGCACATAACTTCTCTCTTCCAGATGGAAGACATGCATTATTTATTGCATTTAATCAACTGCATAATGGTCGAAAGTAAAAACCCCTTTGAACCTCGATGAGACCCTTTAACGTAACACCTTTTTTTTTGGGGGGGGGGATGTCTTTTCTCTCACTTAAACACGGTACATCCTCTCCGACAGAGCCTTTCGGAGGCTAGATTACTGGATAATTAGCTGCATTTACGCAGTTTCCCCAAACTGTAAAACAAGCAATTAACGCAATTATAGTTAATTTGCATTTGCTACTTGTGTAATATCCGCCTCGGAAATTCACTTCAATCTGCAATGGCAGCTGAGTGGGGGACGTGGTGTCTGCTAAGGCCAGTTCATATGCGGCGTGGAGAACTGTGGCCCTGGAAATGTGCTGGGACCATTAAGGTGGATTCCAGTTAAACCAGTCTAAGCCCTGGCTGTGAGAATGAGGCCCTCACCAGTTTGGGCAGTAGAGACCCAAGGGTTTCAGAAAAATCAGTGAATCTCCATGTGACTCATGTAGGATGACATGAGGACAGAGGGACAGACCCCTGCCCTAGTCAATCATTGGGTGGCAGTATGTGGGTTAGACCTCAGTGCCGGTGACCGGAAGGACACTGGTTCGAATGCCGCGCTTTTTATAATATGATAATCATTGTCTTTGTAAATGACTGTCCTGTTCAGTTTCACCCTCCTGCGTGTTTCTTAAAAAAGCAGGACAAGGCGGGATGTGCGTGACTAGGTGTGTCAGTGCGCCTGTACTCATACTGAGCAAATGGCAAATGGTGGTCTTGGTGACCCCCCCCAACACAGCAGAACACTCCCGCCTTATTCTCCCCCACCCCGCCGGAATCTTCCTACTTCATTTCCCCTATTTATAATTCTGCCCCCTTCCTCCCCCCCCCCCCCCCCCCCCCCCCCGCCTCCCAGCTGCCGTTTCAGGGACGCCGGTGGCCCGTCTCACTGATTCCTCCGGTTCTGTGGCACCAGCAGACCACGCCCGGGCTGTTTTTCCCGAGTTCTCGCCACGCCAGACCTGACGTGATTCTCCTTCATCTTAACTAGAACAGAGATTTAATTTCAATAGAGACAAGACAGCACAGTGAAGGGCAGTGTAGCATTAGCATTAGCGCTGAATAAGCAGGAAGCCGGGGCCTCACTGATGCTACGGCTAACTGTGGAGAAAGAGCACATCCTGCAGCTGATTACTCACGGTCACCGGGGGGTGTACACATGGCGGACCGCTCCTTCAGGCATCTGGGAACCACCTCCGCCCCTCCCCAGACACTTTGGGACGTTGACGCCATGAGGACTGGCTGGCATGCGGCGTCCGTGATGCGTGAAGTTTCATCGAAAAGGAAGACAGCTTTGGCGCTTTGAAGAAAAAAAACAATAATGGCATCGCCATCCAGATCCTCTTCCTCAAAACATCCATCCATCCATCCGTCTTCCGTATCTGCTTATTCAGTACTGCATCGAGGAGAGCCTGGATGCTATCCCAGAATGCACTGGCCACAAGGCAGGCGGCACCCTGGGAGGGATGCCTGTGTCCTCAAAGTTAGTTATGAACTCTTAGAAGCACGGCCGTGCGAATGAATTGTGTTACGTGGCTGTTTAATATACACAAACATGCAGCCGCTGTCCTTTAAAGCATAAATTTGTTTTTCATCAGCCAACTGTCAGCTCGCGCCCCCCCTCCCCTAAGCCTCGAGTGTGATTTTGTTTGCTCCGTGAGGCAGGTGTAGCGACAGGGGCTCATGGCCACTCCCCCTGCGCCCTTGAGGTCCGCACCATCGCCTCCCCCTCCTCCCATTGGCTGTGTCTCTCCCACACCGCACCTGCTTTGAAGCTGTTAGGGGTCTCCTATTGGAAACAGCAGGGAGCTGGATCGTCTGCAATGGGAGTCTGACATTAATTCCACTCCAAAAAAAAACTTGGTCTAATAAAATCAGTGGCTGTCTTCAGAGTACAACATAAAAGGCGCACACACACAACGTCGGCCATCTATGACAGACGGGTGGCCAGGTATAAAATGAAAAGGCTTATTAAAACCCAAGACTCAGGCCTTTGTTCCTAAAATATCCTCTTTGAGAAATGTCAGGGCTGACAGGCTAACAGTCCGGGTTAGCAGCCGGGTTCGAGTCCAAGAGGGACTGACAGGTGTAAGAATACCCTAAGAAGGCCAGCATCAGCACTACCTAAATACCAGGGCCTGGGACCCAGGGGTGGGGCTACTGGGGCACTGGCCCCAGCTGAAAGCTGATTGGCCCCTTGAGTTCCACTTCTGCTGTCACTCACCGATCCAAAACATATCATTGGTTAAAAATAAGTTTGCTATTTGCCCCTCTCATGGCCCTTACTTTAAAAAAAATCCTAGAATCACTTCTGCTACAATTATTTTCCCTCCCTTTCCCTGGCGGGCGGGGAGGGGGGGGGGGGTTTGTCCATTGAACAGAGCACCCAGCTACACACATATCACAGTATGCATCCAACTGTGAAATTGGGGGGGGAGGGGGGCAGCCAAAGGGCTCTGTTTCCATGAGGTAAACCTTCGGCCTGAAGTCCCAAAACTTTCACCTTCTTTTTTCACTTATGTCATAGTTTTAATTGGATCCGAGTCAGGATTTAATAACACGGCAGCCTACATTAATGAGATGGGAGGTGTTTTTTTTTTTTTGTTGTTTACCCCAGAGTAATTCAAGTTTAAATTACGTCCCCCCGGTCGAGCGCAAAGACGAACGTTCCCCTGGAAAGGCCTGAAGCGAGCGAGCGGATCTGAAGACGTGGTTTGGACGGACGCCGAGGGACCGGCCACCTGGGCACGTGGCCGGGACACCTGCACGTGGGCAGATATTACAGACTGCTGCGACTTTTGGACTCCATCCCGGAACACTCCTCGGAGTCTTTGTAAGAAATACAGAGATCTGTTTACCATTAGAGCTTCTCAGAACAGTCATGCTCGGAACAGATTGCTTAACTGGAACAAGGGACACGAGAGGGACCATCATGTTGTTATCAAATCTATCAGTCACCGACTGCATAATCAAAACAGCAGTTTCAATGCATTGACCGGTATTAAAGAGAATTACTCAGAAATGTATCTGGGAACATCTCCTGTCAGACTGGGGTTCTAAACTCTGGTTCCTCAGCCTGTGCTCCGGGATTCAAGTCCACGGATCATCATTCACTCATCTTCTCTGCTCCGGCTCTGCTCAGCCTATTCAGGGATTTGCTGGGTATGATCATGTCGTATGGCCACCAATGTGTCCGCGTCATGTAATCTGACAGAAGCACAGCACCTGTCAAATTTGACCCCCCCCCACCCCACCCCACCCCATGCGATGTCATGTGAGCAGGGAAACACTGTCCAGATGCAGGACGGCCTTCCCCTTTGGGTCCCTTAGGTGTTGGGTCATTTTTTTGTCAAGTCAAGAAAAAAAATCATTGATAAAACACATCCATCCATTTTCCAAACCGCTTACCCTACTGGGTCATGGGGGGTCCGGAGCCTATCCCAGAAGCAATGGGCACGAGGCAGGGAACAACCCAGGATGGGGGGCCTGCCCATCACAGGGCACACTCACACACCATTCACACACACATGCACACCTATGGGCAATTTAGCAAGTCCAATTAGCCTCAGCATGTTTTTGGACTGTGGGGGGAAACCGGAGTACCTGGAGGAAACCCCACGACGACATGGGGAGAACATGCAAACTCCACACACATGTGACCCAGGCGGAGACTTGAACCCAAGTCCCAGATGTGTGAGGCAACAGTGCTAACCACTGCACCACAATGCTGCCCCTGCTGTTTCCTCTTTGCTTGATTTATTGCACTCTTCCTTCCCCATTAGATTTCATGGCGGAGCCCCCACTTTGCATGGGGAGTAATTAGATAAAACTAACACCCGAAAGGCGACTGCATTCCTGCGTTTTAGGAAAACCTCGTCCCCAGCGGTTTGGGCCCCTTGCTTGAAAATCGGTGAGTTATAAAAGAGTTTCTTCACCAAAACAACTCCTCAACAGAAACTCTTGCAGTGGGTTGTGGGAGGGGCTTGATTGTCAGGTGACCAGGGTCGTGAATGTTGATTGGCTCCATGTGCAGCTTCAGTTCTCACCCCTTCCGCTTCTACAATAGATCCCGGCTCTCCGTCACTCCCGTGTAGCCCAGGACAGGGGAGCCGATGCCCTCCCCCATTAAGCCGCCCCATTCGCACCTCAGCCTCACTCTGAAACGATTCTACACATTAAAAGGTCTCCAATGTTGTCACTGACATCAATTAAGCCCCACCCCCCCCTTTTTTTGGTTTGTCTTTTATTTGGGGGGGGGGGGGGGGGGGGGGGGGGGGGGGGGAGAAACCCCCACCATTACTGAGGTCTCACCTGTGAAAATCAGATGCTAGATTCTTCGTCATTAGTGAGATCACACATCTAGCAAGAGATCACACTTTATAACCTGGATTGTGATGAGTTGAGTGTGGCATTACATTCATGCATATGTATGTATATGTTTATCTATGCTTATATATATATATATATATATATATATATATATATATATATATATATATATATATATATATATAGCTCCAGGGACACCAGATAAGTTGCCTGACTCTGCACTCAGACCCCAAGCTTTACCCACAACTGTATATGAGTGAGCAAGGTGGGATATGCAAAAATAAATATGCAATTCCAATGTACCTGTACCTATACAAATGGCACACAAAGCATCATTTCATTTCAGGAATGCACATTAGCTACCCTGAAGCTGAACACAAACCGGTCCAGCCTCGGCTGCAAGGACGAGCCCTCGGGCTGTAATCCTTGGTCCACTTTCACCGGAAGCACACAGGTAAGATGCGTCAGATCGCCATGCACCCACAGACCCACATCCGTCAGTCATAAAAGGCGTCTGCGAGAGTCTGTGCCGCAGTCCTGCGCTCGGGGGGCCTCTGCATTCAGGAAGCCACCAATGAGAGCCGCCCTTGAGCCCCCCCACCCCGCCCCGCCAGCCCGTCACTTGCTCCCGCCTGCGTGTGACATTTCTGCTCGGCGTCACAGGACAGGCAGACGCTTATGCTCCAGCTGACTGCTCTGCATCTGTGGTCTATTACTATTACAAATACGCATAATTACACGAATCTCAAAATATGACACAAGTGTGATTTCTCCCGGGAGGGAAAAAAAACAAACGAACTTAATGAATACTGGTTGTGAGAACATTTCAACAGAGAAGTAATTTTCCATGAAAACGCAGTCATTCACCTTAAAAGCTTTAATGATGAAATCGGGAAGAGCAGGTTGGACTTTAATTCCTCCGGAGAAGATTTTATCTATTTTCCCTCCGCGGGAGCCGAAATGCTGCAGTAAGATGACCCAAAGCGGGCAGCTGTTTTGTAAACAGAGTCCTGCCCTCCAGTTCCTGCTCCGTCCGTTTCACATACACAGACTCGTCCACTCTGGCCGCCTTCCCCGGTCCACTCTGTGTTTCACAAATTCACTGCTTAGTCATTGTTTTTATACATAGTTTTAATCTACAAATACGGCAACATAATCATAATTGTCCATTTGCTAAAAGGAATCGAGTTCCTGTAAAACAAAAAAAAACTCGAAATAGCCTTTTCGGTTTTGTTAATCATGCTGGGAAACAGTTTTACTACGTCGCATCTTGCTGACATGACTAAATTTACCTTCGATGAACTCACACAAACGTTTCTCAAACGTTCAGGCAATGACGCGATAACTAGGAATAAAATGCAATTCTAACTGGTAATGTACAGTAACGTGCCGCAAACGCGTGGCACACTTCGGAAAAATAAGAGAATGAAATAAAATTCAATTAAATTATGATTTAGTTGCCATTTACAGTAGGAGTAGAGGTGCATGGTAATTTTCTGTACATCCGATCTTGCTCTTCTTTGACACAGTCACACGGATATGTACCACTGAGACTGAAGTCTGCATGAGTCCGAATTTGGGGTTATCTGTACCCTGTTCATGACTGCTATCGTCTTGCTTCAAACTTTATAGATTATTTTATTTCATTTTACTTTTACCACACATACATTATGGCGCGAAAGTTTGTGCCCTGCAATTCACTGGCATACCCTTCGGGGGCGCTGTATCTCCCGTGTTTGGCTTCAGGTCCACCGTGTCCCTGTGCCGGATGAATGGTTATGGAAGGTGGATGTACATCCCTCATCTCTACTGAAATTAAGTACCCAGGCCACAAGGGCAGAAAGGCTCCAAGCAGGAAATTAAAATCAAGCAGCAAAAGTACCTCACATACTATCGTGTTCGTCTGGCTTCCTGGACCTTGAACAAGAAGCCCAGGTTTCATCCTGTAAAATTCTGGCTTTTTTTTTTCTTTCTTTCCTATATATATCCTATATATCGTAAACAGGGGTGACATTCAACGTCACCAGAGCGGAAGCTACCAAAAGAAAAGATCTACTGATTCATCTGTTTTCCAAAACTGTTTATCTAGTGTGAGGTCACTGTGAGCCAGAGATGTGTCCCTGGAAGCACAGGGAACAAGGCAGGGACACCCTGGAGGGGTCGCCTGTCAATCAAAAAGCAAGTCCACACAGTTTGGGGAATTTAGGGACTGTTTACCGGAACTGCGTGTTTTGGACTGTGGAAGCAAACACATCCGAACTCCACATACACAGCGCTATGGAATAATCACTAAGCTGGTCCATTGATTAAAAAACAAAATCAAACGTATAATTTTAAAAGTATTATACAAGTTTACTACATAACGCTAAATGTGCTGTTCTTTACAGTTAAGGAATATGACATCTACAAAGAGTATGTGCAAGATTTCAGTTTATAGACGTGTTTTTTCTTGGTTATCGCAATATTTTTTTTTAACTGAAGGTGGTTTTCAGATTTGTTGTATTTGTTCTGTATATATTGCGTTTTGCGCAAATGTTGGTTTCAGCTCACGAGGTTCCAGTGACTGTTTAATGGCATTTGACGTCAACACTTCTGGTTGTTAGTTTGCTGCTAAAAATGCTTTTTTTCGGCGTTGATTGACCTCAGCGGGCCATGCGGCAAGGAATCGCACCAGGGCCCCTAACAGCAAACTTGCATTTTATTAAATGACGGTTAAATAAATCATTTTGACACTTTAAGGGCGATGCCGTGTAATTATATTTTTTCAAATATCTACGAGTATCTGAAGTTAAAATCTTCAAGTTAATTAAGATTATTTAATTAATTAAGCGCCCATCCGCGCACCATGATCTTTTGACTGATACCTATGGCTTTATGGCATTTAAATTGCCTGCAGAAATCGCCCGCAAGAGTGCAAATTCAAGGCTGTCTCCCCTACAAGGGATCTGGACCGAAGTCAGATGCTTTTCATTTAATTAACGCGTCTGGCCACTGCCTTAACACCTGCTAGTTTAAATGTTCTTGGTACTTTGCGGTTTTCAATCTCTTAAATGTTTTATGCTGTGCCTCTTATTGCCGCAGCGGTCTCGGGTGGTATGCTTTGGTTATTCGTCAATGCTCAAATATTTGCGGTTAATATTGACAGGTTGTTGATGCATCCTGATCGGTCCTGGGAGTTCATCCGCAATGCCAATAAACGTGCCAGTAATAACCAGAAAAATATCAATAAAAGCGTCTAAGTTCAGTTTGTTGTGAACACACATTTCAGGCATCTTTTCTTGGGGGAGAAATGTTATTTGGTTGAAATCTGGCGTTGCCCGTGCATAATAATATTTATCTAGGTTAAATATCATCTTCTACGTTCGGAAATAATTAACTAAAGCTGAATTTGCCCTTTAACAAGGGCGAAGATCTTGCGATGTACACCAATCTGTTTTTCCATTAGCGCAGGTACTTCCCGATGCTGCCCCCTAGCCACGTAAAGGTGAACTGCCTCTTGCGCATACCAAACCTATCCGGGCTTATCTCGCGTCGATTCTTTGTTTATCGGCTCAGTTTCGTTCCGGTATTTCTGCTTCTCAGCTTTGTCGCATTTCTGTCAGAAGATACCCCAAATGCTGCACTAGTTAGCTCAGTACCTGAATGTAAGCATGTGGCATTTCTAATTTTTTTAACCGTGGGTAACCTACTTCTTTATGGTCGGTTATTGTTTTAAAAGACTGACCCAGTATGGTTTGAGGTGCAAGGCCAAATTGCCATAAACGGTTGGAAGACGGATGGATGGATGGACGAATAAGTAGCCCAATTATCGGTCGCACGACCGTATTTGTATTGCTATACCATTTTCAAAATAGTATGTTTTTGTACTATCGGGTATTGTTCACTTAGTCGGCAAGCAAAACGACGTTTGTGATATGACTTTTTTATATGGATATATAAAATGAACGGGGCAGAATCAATGCAGGCGTCGATTCCAACCAAAGCATTAAAATGCGTTTCACTATATATTTTGTGTGTGTGTGTGTGAGCGAATGAGTGTGATACCGCGCCGAGGAGAGAGGGAGAGGGGGAATGTGTGGATAGGAAAAAAAGTGGGTGTCGCTGTGCATGACGGGCTCAGAGCTCCATGATTGTAATTTAGGGAGGGATTTAAACATTACACTCCGTGTTTTCTTAAGCGAGCAGGGAGCCGCCGCATGGGACCTGCTTGGACCTGCAGCCGTTTGATCGCCCAGGGTTACTGAAGTTTAAGCCCGAGGCGTGATAGTTACGATGTATCCAAACTCTTAACTTTAAAACCCCGGTGCTCGGACTAGAGCGGGACTGATCGCAGCGTTACGGCGACCCAACAAGTCTGTTTAACTGGGAAATGATCACACATGAACGGCGGTGGAAGGAACATGGTTGAGAGGACCAGCAAATTTTTGTTGATCGTTGTCGGATCCGTCTTTTTCATGCTGATCCTGTACCAGTACGTGGCTCCGGGGATGATGAACTTCGGCTCTCCCCACGGGTACCTTTTGGAGGACGACGCGGATATCTTTCCGACTCCGGATCCACATTACGTGAAGAAATACTATTTTCCTATCAGGGACCTGGAGCGCACGGTGGATTTCGAAATAAAAGGGGACGACGTGATCGTCTTTCTGCACATCCAGAAGACTGGGGGGACCACTTTCGGCAGGCATCTGGTGCAAAACGTGCGCCTGGAGCTGCCCTGCGATTGCAGACCCGGGCAGAAAAAGTGCACATGCTACCGGCCGAACAGGAAAGAGACCTGGCTGTTTTCGCGTTTCTCCACAGGCTGGAGCTGCGGCTTGCACGCAGACTGGACGGAGCTCACCAACTGCGTACCGGGGGTCCTAAATAAGAAGGAGAATAAGCTGAAAAAGCCCAGGTATGACACGGGATGGCTTTCCCGCTGACATCGCCTTTCTCCAATATGCGGAGGCCTGTCACGTATACGTTGTTTTATTCCTCGGGGTCGCATTAACGTATATAAAAGGTGTCTAAGAAAGTGAAACCTTTTGGGGAGTGTGTCGTACTGCGGTGCATTTTTTTTCTTTTTGGGGACCGTTGTCTGCTTTTGTACTGTGCTTTCAGAGGCGTTTTGTCAGCGGTCGACCTTGTTTCTGCTGATTCCACACATCGCATGATACTGGTTTATAAGTAGCCCGGAGAAAGATAAACGTGCTTTTTACTGATATGAAAATAACTTTTATGGATGGGAAGTCTAGCGAAGGAGGCCGTCTGGCATATTCGCTCCCAGATGTCACTGATGTCTACATTGGCTTCATTCATGTCTCCCGTAGAAGTCACCTAACTTTAAAAATGTGCATAAATGCTTCCAGTATCCGTAAGTGTTTGCATTGTTATTAGTTGATGTGGTCGGATTTGTATTCCAACTGATGACGTTCATGCTGAAGTTGGGTCTACTTAAGGCATCTCCTTTATCGCTTTGTGGAAACAATGCAAGGCTTCAGAGACGAAAGCGAAAAGACGTTTGTGTTTAATAACAAAGA
This sequence comes from Brienomyrus brachyistius, assembly GCF_023856365.1. NCBI lineage: Eukaryota > Metazoa > Chordata > Actinopteri > Osteoglossiformes > Mormyridae > Brienomyrus > Brienomyrus brachyistius. The sequence goes on along the minus strand of NW_026042422.1, from coordinate 4,215 downwards.
AGGTTCATATGTCCGTTTTGCCGACGTAAATGCTTATGATAGTCTGTGCAGATGGCTGTATGTTATACTGAAATAATTTTCTGCATCTGCAAACTAAGTCGATAGCATCGTTGTACGTGCGATTTTTAAATATGATAAGATATGCTTCGTCGTTGCCCAGGGGAGATTGCTTTGCTTGCAGCAAAAGAGCATAAAGTGCACGGATACATGTGCATATTTAAATTAAACGAAGGGACTGTAAGGAACCGTGTCATCTGTGCGGGTTGGAGTCGGCTGGCGTTGCATTGAGACTTACGGGGTAAAGCCGTGATCACTAGACACTGTAGAGGACATCTATGAACGAACATGTGAACCTTGTGCACACCTTGGCTCGCGCACCTGCTTGGATTTCTCATGAAGTCGTTTAAGAAATCCCGGAATCACGTGGCTTATGGCTTTGGGTGAACTGAAGATCCAACAGTTTCACTGTTGAAACTCTAAATGATTAATAGGCAGTGTTAACATCCAGGACTTTGATATCAACGCTATTGTAACTGTGCCGTTATTTCCAGCATGGAGATGTACCGATGTGGTTTTGAAGGCGGGAATCAGTGTGCCTGTGAATTCGGGTCGCATCTCGGCACCTAAAGCAAGCGCTTTATCAGGGTCCAGCTCACGACCATGATAACTGAACCTAGCACAGGGTTTTCGACCTTTGCACACTCAACCTGTTTTAATGATCCCTAGTGCAGTTCGCCTGCAGTGTTCTGTACTGTGGCTTTGGGGGGGGTTACAGTCACCGGCATTTACACTCTGTTTTCTGGTACACCTTGACGTGACAGCCCTTGTACTGCTCCGTGAAGGTTCTGGAAGGAGTCTCTCATCCAGGATATGAGGAAGACCTCCAGCGATACCAGCGTTCTCTGGGACTGCCTCATCTCGTAGCTCACAGCACCGAACCGCTGGGATGAGTCCTCCCGCAAATCGACTCATTAAGTAACTTAACAAATTTGTCTTTTCCTTTTCGCCGCCCACAAAGACGTTTCCTTCAATAAAACGGTGGCTTGATTCACTGCCCGGTGTGAGTAAAGTAAAGTTATTTGCTGGGAATGTCCAGGCCCTGATTGATCTTCTTTTTTTGCCTTGAGGGTCTTGCTGTCATTCGGTTTGCTTTCATCTTAAGCCATGATTGTAGGAGCCAGCCGAGCACCATTTGCGTCTCCGGTCTTTTCCGTGCCCACCCAACACCGCTGGTGAACTTTTGACCTTGTATCTTGTTGCGTTCTTCAGTCTTACTGCCACAGAATGTGAGAATCTCTTTTCTTTGCAGTGGTGCTTAAGGCATGGGTGGTACATTTGAATGCTGATGGATTGTGCAACTTGTGCTTGATTAAGAATTGCATTCATTTGATTGATTGCATTTAATGCAAGCGTGCGAGGAACACGGCCCCTGCCAGGAATATTACACGCCCTTCCAGCCTGGGCCTCTAAACATGGAGTAAGTGACCCGTCCCAAACGCAACACGCATATGAGGTTGGTGACAAAGAGCCCCCCCCCCCCCCCCCCGAGTGCTTATAAACGACGAGCCCGTGAGTTTTGGAGATGCAGAAATGAGCGGTTAACAGATGTCCAGTGCCTTCTCCATCTCCCTCGGGAAGGGGGGGGGGGGGGGTTTGGGCAAATGGGGTGTTTACCCATCCTGACAATAAATGCCTGTCCTTGAATGGCTTTTTTTCTGGGGGCGGGGGCAGTGATGTTTAATCGAGTCGCAGCCTGAGGAGCTCGCTCGTGATGCGTTGCTTTCTGAGCACGTAGGTCTTCGTGGACGGACTCTTTCTTGCTTCCGCAGCATCTTGCGGCTAACGCACTGCATCTGGGCCCTGGCCAAAAGTCTGTGACGAGTGACTTCCTTCCCTTTTTCCTTGTCTTTTATTTATTTATCTATCTATTTATTTTCTATCGGTCGTTACATGTGGGAAAACACTTGCTCTTCGTCTCCACTTTGGGTATTTCATTCATTTAAGCAGGTTAAAGTAACTAAATTATATTAAGAAAGATTTTTTTTTCTTTGACTTTTGATGTATTCTGTTTGTTTATCGCTGCATTCTGGGAGTGCAGTCCTACCGCGACCGTATTGGTTGAGCTGCAGCCATTAGAGTTGATTCATTATCCGAAAGCCGTTTTCCAACAACCTGTCCTCTGCAGCTCCTGTAAATCATAGACTGGGGGCATTGTGGCCCCCCCCCCCCCAGGGAGATTGGAGGTGGTTCCGTTTTACCCCCATCTCTACAGGCTCAGTGTGCTGCTGCTCATGATGAGCCCATCACAGTAGCGTGTGGAGATGAAACCTGCCCGGCTGAAGAGGTGCGATTAATTTTTTAAAAATGTCATTAAGTGTGATAAACTGGCATCCCTCTTAATGTTTCATTGGCGGAAGCTCGGGGGAATCTGCAGTCCAGCGAGTGTTGTGGTGTCCCAACTACTGTGGGGGGGGGGGGGCACGTGAGCAGAAGGTTGCTGGTTCAAATCCTGAAGTCAGAAGAGTGATTAGTATGACCCTACTTGTTCAATAAATTGAGCAATCATTTTGGATAAAAGTGTCTCCTAAAAAGAAAATGGGCAACTCCCCCCCCCGCCCCCTCCCCCCCCACCGAATGTTAGTTCCTCTTATTAATAGTCCATCAGAGAGCAAAATGCCCAGTACTGTGGATCTTCTCTCTTTGGCCGAATGAAAGTTTTATGTCAGCAGGTGTGACCACATACTTTTACAAGGTTTTTTCCATCCCATGTTCCACGATGCAAAATATTTCAAGAAGGACAATAATGTCAGTTAATACCAGACCTTTCGCATTTTTGCCGTGCTGCTCTTTTCTGTGCTGGTATGTCCGTTAAACGTCAAGTCGACAGCTTGTTCCCACCTCTCTTGTTATCAGTAAGCTGTGATAGTTCTTGAAAAGAAAATCGGTGCGAGTTCCTTCTCTGGGAATTTTGGGAATTTTCTCCTTCACCTCGAGTGGCTTTAGGGCCTTGAATCGTCTATTGAGATGCGTGTCGCAGTGTTTGTGCCAAAGTACCGGAGTGGATTAGAAAAACAGGTTTGTTTGCCGACGGCCCTGATCGTGTTTCATCGGGCAGCAGGGGGAAGTGAGTAAATCCCCTGCTGGAAACCCCAGCAGAGGTGGTGCCGGTGAATAAAGGCTGTCTGTGCAATCCTGTAGCCTTGAACCATGATGTGTGGCGCCCCCTTAAGGGTGGTGCATTTAAGGCATGGGGAGGTGGTAGCATCGCAGCAAAACCCCTGCTGGTAGGTCTCCTAATGTTTTGTTGTGGAATCTCATCTCGGAGAGAGAAGTTTTGTGGCTCCATTGTGCTGTAAGGGATGGATTTCTTTTTTTTTTAGTGTGAGATGGGTAGCGATGACCTGCATTCTTATATTTTATTAATTTATCCAATGTGACTTGCAGTAAAGTGGTTGCAGTTGTGCATGCACTCTGGGCTATGATCCCGCCATCTTTGTGGTGTTAGCACTGCCCTGCTTGTTGAGTTAGGGCATCGGCAAGGCTTGCTTTTCATGTGGAAGATGTGTATGTGCGTCTCCTGTAGGGGCCGGTAGTGTGCAGGGGTCTAAATCCGATTGTGGGTGTGCACCCCGGTTTGAAATCCCACTTCTCCTGGCGTGGCATCTCGAGGTCAATGTTTGGAGAAATCCCCGTGATTGCCTTGGGAGCGCCGTGAATTCTGCACCCGTCCCAAAAGGATAGCGGTGTGGATGGACGGCATACTTTGTTTTCGCCGCACCTGTCTGTGCTGGTGGTGAAGTGGCTTTCCTGAGATTCCCCTCCTGTTCTGACGGAGCGGCTGCTTTGAGTCCCAGAAAACTTTTTAGAAAGTCTTAGGGATGCCACAGATAAAATCCGCCATCGCCGTTGCCGTCGCCGCTGCGCTCCGCTGGCCGACCGGCTGCCGCTGGCTTGGGTTGGAAATCTGGGGATTAAAGTTGGGTTGTTGGGGGTGGAAATTGTGCAGGTCTGTTTGTCTTCAGAGCGGAGTGGAGCAGGCGAGGCAAGGGGGGCTTTTGTGAATGGCTGGGCGGAGGGGCAGGGGTGGTGGGGGGGGGGGGCGGGATGATATCCTCAGAAGCTCCCCGGCTGTTTGAGTTTTTGTTTTGTTTTTGCTGTCTGGGAATTCGCCGATGGTGGCGTGCGATCTGCTTCTCGTCTTTGTTCACCAGACGG